>NW_021604565.1:28098323-28140981 GCF_004785775.1 Grammomys surdaster
AAAGAAATGTTCAGCATCCTTAGTCGTCAGGGAAATGCAAATCAAAACAACCCTGAGATTCCATCTCACACCAGTCAGAATGGCTAAGATTAAAAACTCAGGTGATAGTAGATGCTGGCGAGGGTGTGGAGAAAGAGGAACACTCCTCCATTGTTGGTGGGACTGCAAGATGGTGCAACCACTTTGGAAATCAGTCTGGCGGTTCCTCAGAAAATTGGCCATAGCATTACCCGAGGATCCAGCTATACCACTCCTAGGCATATACCCAGAAGATGCTCGAACATATAATAAGGACATATGCTCAACTATGTTCATAGCAGCCTTATTTATAATAGCCAGGAGCTGGAAAGAACCCAGATGTCCTTCAACTGAGGAATGGATTCAAAAAATGTGGTATATTTACACAATGGAGTATTACTCAGCTATTAAAAACAATGAATTTGAGAGGTTCCTAGGTAAATGGATGGAACTAGAAATTATCATACTGAGTGAGGTAAGCCAATCACAAAAGAACACACATGGTACTCTGTTTACATTCTAATCCAGATACATCTCTATTTAACTTTCTTTGTATATTAGTATATTATGAAGGAAGGAATTGGGCATGGTTTGAGTATAGCTGTTTACTTATGCTAGTACAATTTGTTGATATTTTCCTCCTCTATTGGATTGCCTTGTCAACTTTCTCAAAAATAAACATGTGAGGATCTATTCTTTGGCTGCAGGTATTGCTCAGGTCTATTGTACATTTTTGTGCCAGTAACATAGGGACTTGATTGCTATAAAAATGAAGTAACTTTTAAAGTCAATGGTGTAAGTCTTTAACATTAGTTCTTTTCAGTTAGCTTAGGCTATCCTCTCTTGTTTTCACTTTACATAAAGACCCTGAATCAGCTTGAAAATTGCTTCTGTTGTAACTGGGATACTATTTAATGTAGAGATGGGCTGAAACCTTAAATATATATGTTTAAATATATATTAAATAATCATGTATATTTGTTTATATATTAAATATTCATGTCATACATATTATAACAATTAATGAAAAAAAGATCATGGATTTGAAAAAGACCAAGGAGGGATATATAGAAGGGTTTGGAAGGAGTAAAAGGAAGGGAGAAATGATGTTATAATATTAGAATCTCAAAAAGTAAGAAAATAATTTACTTATATAACCATGAATTGTTAGTAGGTGATGAACTTAGCATCTGTCTCTAAGTCTTCTTTGTCTTGAGGACGCATGGGTTATCTTTACCACAGAGCACCTTTCATTACAGGATACTTTGTTAAACTTGTTTAAAGGAATTCATTAATCTGGATGTTATGTTGATAAAATAGTGGAATCATTCTTAATTTAATTTTACAGTTGTTTTCTTCCAAAGTATAAAATATAATTGCTTTTTAAATTTTATCTCACATCTTATTTTTTTTTCAGAGCAGACACTAATTCTTGTAGAAATTTGATTTACCTCTTTACAGTTTTCTAATTATCTGATAGTGTAATGTTCAAATGGAAACAGGCTTTTGTTTTTCTGTATCTCATGTTACTCTCCCCAGATTCACTCCAGAGAACAGGAAGGACAGTGCAATGGAGACCGTGTGGAGAGTGTTAAAGAGCCCGCCATTAAGTATGATGGTAGCTGAAGAATTAAAGAGTCTTTTTCAGGTGAGAAAAAATCTGCTTCTAATTTGCTAAGATTGTGGTAAATGAGTATTGTTTCCTTTCCGATTATCGGTTAACTAACTATATGTTGTTCTTTATTCTATTGATATAATGAATTCTAGTTGATTTCTAAAAAGTAAATCTCACATTCTAATAATAAAATTCCCTTGATCACAATATAGCTGAGTTTCTTGTATTTTAATACATATGACAGGATGTTAGTAACTATTTTTTATTACTTTTTTTACTGTCCAGCCGTTGTCTCCCTCCTACTCGCCCTCCTACAGTTCCTCATCCCATTCTTCTGCCCTTCTGTCTCCAAGACGATGTCCCCCACCCTGCCAGGCCTCCCCACTCCTTGGAGCCTCAAGTCTCTTGAGGATTAGGGGCATCTTCTCCCACTAAGTTCAGAACAGGCATTCCTCTGCTATAAATGGCTGGCCTCAGACCAGCTCGCGTATGCTGCCTGATTGGTGGCTCGATGTCTGCGAGATCTCAGGGGTCCAGTCCAGGTTAGTTGAGACTGCTGGTTTTCCTGTGTGATTGTCCTCCTCCTCAACTTCTTCCAGCCTTTCCCTAATTCAACCACAAGGGTCCCTGACTTCAGTTCAATGGTTGGGTATAAATATCTGTGTTTGTCTCAGTCAGCTGCTTGTTGGGCCTCTCAGAGGAGAGCCATGCTAGGCTCCTGTCTGGAAGCACAGCATAGCATCATTAATAGTGTCAGACCTTGAAGCCTCCCCTTGAGACAAATCACAATTTGGGCTGGTTACCGGCATCGGGGATGGGGTGGGAAGGATTTTCTAAACAGAACGCCAAGAGCTCAGGCTCAAAGATCAAGAATTGGTAAATGAGAACGATGAAACCGAAAAGCTTCTTTTAGGCAAAAGATACAGTCAATAGGAAAAATCAGCAACCTATTGATTGGGAAAAAACTTCACTAACTCCATATCTAACAGAGGGCTAACATTCAAAATATATTTTTTAAAAACCTCAAGAAGTGCTTAGCTATTTTTTAATACATTAGTAAGCTTTTGGTATCCAGTTAATTATAGTATCATAAGGGAAGATTGGAAGTCTTTTTTTTTATTATGTATCTATTATCTATTATACAGTTTGTAAGGATAAAATCTTTGACAGAATTTAAATGTGAAAATAGTTGGGTTTAGGGATTTGATGAACAATTTCTGTAAAGGCACTTAAGAAAACAACTCCATTTACAATAGTACAACAATTACACGAGTGTTTTATAACATTGAAAATGCCAGTGGGAGAAATTAAATGTTGGACAGCATACTTGAGTCCAGAGGGCATTGTGCTAAGTGAAATGAGCCAAGTGTCAAAAGATAACTGGTTCTCACTTAAATGTGGCACCTAACAGCAACAGCAACAAACTGATATTTGTGGTTGGTATGAGCTCTGAGATAGACTGACTATGGAAAAATAATTTGAAATGAAAAAAAAGAGAGAAAGCTAACCCACAGAAACAGAGTATGGAATAGAAGCTATCTCTGATGGGATTGGAGGTATACAGGATGGGGCGATGTTGGTCAGAGTTCAAATCTTTAGCTATGAAGTGAACATGTCTTGGTGGTCTCACATATAGTGACTTGGTGATGAAAGAGTGAATAATACCTCGTATGCTTTAAGTTTACTGAAAGAGTGCCTCTAGTGTTGACATCTCAAAAACTATAATTACACGAAATGATGGAAGTGCTAATTAACTTTGTCTTGGTGATCATCTCGAAATGTTGTAACAAATCATCACATGAAATACCTTACGTGAACACAATTAATAGATGCTAAGTAGACTTCAGTGAATCGATGGGAAGTCTTCAAAGTAATTCTAAGGCAATCGAACAGGTACACAAAAAAGGTTCTTTTCTGCCATTTTAGAGAAGATGATGAAACTGGATAGGGGGCAGGGGGTCTACATTTTGGTACAGTATCCAGTAGTTGATGAAAATCATGTTATTTCTATTTAAATTGTAAGTAAAAATAATCACTGTTTGCACCCTTTCTAAGTTATAAGGGTGTGTTTGAGGTTTAAGTGAAGTACTTAAGGGAAAGTTCTGTGACCTGTTTTAACATACAATATAAATATAAATATATAAATTTACAATATATAAATATATTCCCTATATAAATATACAATAAATATTCTCTCCCATTTTTTCAGTCTTTCTTTCTTCCCGTGTTTTTTATTAGGGAACTGTAATAAAATGTCATCAATTATTTCACCTTGTGTGGCATATATACAATTTTAATGTAAGAAAGTTAAAGTTCATGATAGAAAATTAATATACTTAGATGTTGATTACAATATGGCGATACTAAATCACTTCCCACCTTGTCTTATAAAGCAAGAAGCTAAAAATTAAATCTATTGTAGATTCTAAGTTCACTCCACTACCTCTCCTCAGTTCCCTCTATTTCTGTAAGTTTGGGGGCTTATTCACATCCCTTCTGCTCAAATGTAATTTGACTTTGTAAGCTGTTTCTCTTCTGTTTCCAGTTCCTTGTTCAGGTTTTATTTCATTCTTGGAAAAGTTTTAAAACTCATTGTTACAAGTAGATTAGAGACAATACAATATAAACACGTAGTGAATTCCCTGGGTTCGTTCCTTACCTAGGATTATGGCGTAGTCTTCTGTGGTCCAAGCCCTTACAATCATGGCTGCTTTTAAAGTCGCACTTTTTATATGCTTCCTCTCTTTCACTTTTTCTCACGCGTTTATGCTTTGCTTGACATTTCCTCAGTACTCACTTTTCATTCCTGTAGTCTGTCTTGTTTTTATGTGTTTATTTCCAAGTCATTCTGTGGCTTCGTGAATGATGTATGACTTTCTAAACTGTTTCCAAACCCCTTCATTCTCTATCTATGTCAGAACACTACCTCATATGTGACAAATACTTTCCTCTCAAGAAACTGATGCCAAGACTGTATTCTTGTTGCCTTGGTTACCATTTGATCAATGGCGTGTGTGTTTGTACAAGTATGTGTACATACTAAATCATGATATTAATTTTTTTACTTTTGTTATGTCTATTTGCTAACTTGCATATATATGTATGTGTGCATATAATATATAAAATAAATAATTTATATACATTTATATAATACCTATCAAAAAATATATTTCTTTTTATCTATTTATATATAATTGTATAATATAAAATTATACCTTTATGTATAATGTATTTAATGAAAAAATTGTATATACAATTACTCTAACTCTGATTACTCTCACACCTATTCATCCCTCTACAAGTTTCTTTCTCACATTCATTTGCCTTTTCTTTTATTTTGTGATTCTTGAGTTTAACCAGGTCCACCTGTATGACCATGAACCTTTAAATTCAATATGATTGAGCACAAATCCCCAAAGGGAAACAAAAGAGCAGTGGATCTGGTGGAGAGGGATGGGGGGCTGAGGTAGGATAGGATGTATTGTATGAAAGAAGAATACAATAATTGTCAGTAAAAAAAATAATAAAATGTTATTTGACTAAAAAAATAATTGAGCCCTATATAAGTTTTATGGTGCCCATTTATCATTTGGGAGTTTCAAAGATTTCATCATGATACAAATCTAAACAGAATTTTTACTTCATACACTTTTGTAATATGGCAATTCCTCTGAACTAGCTACCCTAAAATCCAGTCAATCAGGCTACCAGAAAACTTGGAGCTGCTTTCCTGACTTCAGTACTGTCGGCAGAGAGAGAAGTCTGAGAAGATTATTACCCTCAGTGATACAGAAATCATGATTAATGAGGTGATGCTCTCATAGTAGTTATGCTGAGAGGAGCAGAAGGAGATAAAGAGGGATGCAGAACAGACTGGTGGGGGGGGGAGAATTCTATAAACCGCTCACCAGGAAGTGTTCAGTGTTTCCATTAAATTCTACAAATAACTCACAGTGTTCACATTTTTTCTGTATCCTTTTTATTTTATTAGAAGATATTTCCATATATAGTATATTTTTATTTGCATATATATTAAAGAGAACTTTTAATGGAGAACAGAAGTGAAAGAAATATAAGGGTGCAAATAAGAACCAATATGCAATATATGCATATGTATATGTGTGTATATGTGTGTATGAAAGAAAGAACTTGTCCAAGAAGAAAAATTAATGACAATAAAAAATATTTTCATGATTTAGAATGTGATATATATATATACACATATACATATATATATTCAATTATTATTTTCACCATCATTAGTGTCTTCTACCTTCCTCCCACTCTTCCAATCCTCTTCTTTCCAGCTTGTCTCTGTCCTTTATTCATGTCTTTGGATTAGATCCGTTAAGTTTAATTGAGGTTGCTTGTGTCATCTTGAATAGTTGTTATCTTCTAAAGTTTAGATGAGCCTGGAACTCACCAGTGCTTACACCACTGAAGAAAAGGACAACCCTCCCCAGTATACCTGGATTTCCAATTGCTCCTCAGGAAAGAGCAGGAGCTCATGGGCTCTGTGCCTTACCCATGATGAAATGTTGAAGGGCTCAATCTTGTGTAGGCTCTGGATAAGCAAGCACAGCTGTTGTGCATTCATGACTGCAGCTGCCATATCACGTCTGGATGGCACTGTGCCATAGTATTCCTGATCCTCCAGTTCTTAAAAATCTTCCTATGTCCTCTTTGTGATGGTCCTGCAGGATTCCACTCAGGATGAACACTCCACAGACATATATATATATATATATATATATATATATATATATATATATATTTATATTTATATTTATATTTATGTTCCCATGGCTTAGGCAAAAGAAGAGCAGAAGGGAGTATCACCAGCTTGACCAAAAACTCCTACAGAAAGAAACAAATTGTGCTGTTGCTACCTTAGAGGACTTATAAAGCAGGAAAACTGGGAGATTTGAATTATTCAGAAAAAAATCTTTAGGACTGGGAATGGTTGCCAAGGGAAAGAGTCCATGTGGCCTAAGGTAGATGATCTATTGCCAAAATTGTAATTCCTTTTCCTTTTACCTTTTTACCAATTCTAATGACCTCTACTTTCAAAGTTTTCATTTTGATGATACATCTTAGAGATTTGTGCGTTTAATGAGGCAGAGAAACCTGGAAATACCTTCAATGTAACTGAAACAGAAGTAACTTATAAATGAACTAGAAGCTGTTTCCAGATTGAGAGTAGGCAACGTGAGGGACTTATGCTCAAAGAAATGTCAAATTATTTTATCTGTAGGCTTTTTTTTTGCAGCTATGTGATTTCACAGGGTGCAATTTCTGATGCAAGAAAAGTGGGTAACAAAACAAACTTACTGAAACAAAATATGGTTCCTTCTTGGGCCTTCCTTCTACCAAAAACATAACATTAAGAACGCAAACATTAGGGCTGCCTTTTTCTCGTAGGGATAATATGTTGAGGATGTAAATTGCAACATACATAAAATGCACGTGTTGGTGTTACTATATTGTAGTTACAGATACATGTGCAAAATGGCAATTCAGCCACACCTTTGATGTCCTGGCTTAGTATATTTCATTAATTCTGGTTTGTCTGAGGTTAGAAGTATGAGTCTTCATCCCAGCCATAGCCAGCCAGTCCTCAAAACCCCCAGTCTTCAGAACCCCACTGAGTGCTATCTTTCTATCACAGTCATCTTTCCCCTACCTCAAAAGTATATTGGCCACCTAGATGGCAGGGTCTTCTCAAAAGCAAGCACCTCCATCGGCAAGGCCTCTCCCTCTGCTTTATTCTTTGAATCCCTCTCATTCTGCTCAGGTCATTTCCTCAAGGAACACTTCCCCTTTGTGAAACCAACCACCGATTAATTTATAGGATTAATTTTATGTTATCACCTCTCCTGCACACTCTCCAAACTCTGGTTTTCTTTATCATTTCATCCTTAGGACCTGACAACTTTTTTAGTCCACAACAAATCCATGCAGTGAATAAAGAAGAAAATATTAGTGGAAGAGTAGAAAGATGAAAAAGGAAGGTAAAGTAAGGGAGAAAGAAGGTAAAAAGGAAGAGAGGAAGACATATTTAATGGAGAATAGACATTAAAATCAATGATTTGAGCATGCAAAAAGGGTCTACTAACACAGTAAAAACTGGTCATTAGTGTTATCAAGGTCATCTAATCTTTTTTCTTTACTGAATCTTAAAAAAATACTTGCATTTGTTATGCTGTTGGTCCATCTACAAGGTCTTATTGACTGAGTTTCTCTCTCTCTCTCTCTCTCTCTCTCTCTCTCTCTCTCTCTCTCTCTCTCTCTGTGTGTGTGTGTGTGTGTGTGTGTGTGTGCCTGTCTGTCTGTCTGTCTGTCTGTCTCCTTCTCTCTCTGTCTCTCTCTGTTTCTCTTTATCTGTCTGTCTCTGTCTCTCTCTCTGTGTCTGTCTCTCTGTCTCTCTCTTTATCTATCTATCTATCTATCTATCTATCTATCTATCTATCTATCTCTCATATGTTTGTGCATGTGAGAAGATGCATTTGCACAATGTGCGTCTGGAAGCCAGAGGTCAATGGCAAGTACTTCCTCTTTCATTCACTCCACCTTCCACAGAGCTCATCTATTCAGCTAGGTTGGTCAGTCACTGTGCTTCATAGCTCCCTCAGCCACAGCTCTGGGTTTAAGGATTTATGTCACATGACTTTTTATGTCAATGCTGTGAATCCAGACTGTAGTCCTTGGGCTTGTGCAGTGAGTACTTTCCTCAGTGAGAATTCTCCTAATGCATGAGTTCTAGAAAACCACTACAGATTAATCGGACAGAGATCCTATTCCTTCCTTCCTTCCTTCCTTTCTTTCTTTGTTTCTTTTTTTTTTTTTTGATGTACGTTTTACCATATGTATGACTAGGGAAAGATGTCCATATGCACAGAAATAATGTTGACTTTCATGTATTGTTTCCCAGTGACTAACATTTTAAAGTAATCCAGACCAAGCTTTGTCATAATTCAATAAAATGAGAATAATGCATAAGGTTCATTTTCAAAATGGAGAAGTGTAAGCCAAATAAACCCTTTCCTCCCTAACTTGCTTTTTGGTCATGGTGTTTTATTATAGCAATAGAAACTTTCTATTCCTATTCTATTCCTTAGGTAACTAAAACAGTTTCCTTAGGAAATCATTATATAACATCAGCCTTGCACTTCCTAGAGGAAATATCGCTTTTACAAATACTAGGACCCATGTACAAATATTATATAGTAAAACCTTCATTCTTCAATGTAGTATAGAATAGAAAAAAAAAGAAACCTGTGCAAAATCATCTTCTAGCTCAGATTTTATCTTTCCATCTGTATTTCTTTGAGAAAATTATCAAGCTCATGGGAGCCTTGGTTTATCTATCTCTAAAGAGAGATAGTAATTGTACAAACACAATACAAGGTGACTGTGAAATTTTTAAAAGTCTACAAAATAAATTCCTTTACATCACCTGGCATATAGAAGGGACTGAATTAAGAGGATGTTCACATGTTCATCCAATTTATAGAACAGTTAGCAAACATAACTCTATATTCAGGGAGTAAAAAGCAAAAGTTGAGATTCTTGCACCTCCTGAGCTCAATGCTTAACAGTGGTATTAGCAAACCAATAGAATCAGGATATTATGATTGCAAGATTCAGTTGAGCACCAGAGATACTAAGGAGGCCTATGGTGTAAAACCAATAGTTTCAGAGATCTCCCTGGATGGGAATATTCAGTCTGGATCTTGAAGACTAAGTAGATATCAACAAGGTAGTGTTGTTCTAAGAATTGGAAGCATATTTAGGTCATAGAGACAATAGAACATTGAGTATTGTTTACTATGATTTGAAGAAATTCAAATAATTTTCAAGAAATGTAAAAATTGGTAAGATCAACAGCATGAGATATTGGAGAATGTTCACATTGATATTAATTTCAAATTTTAATATGTGAGTGTTAGTTATCTCTCTCACCTCACATAGTATAGTGCATAAAGACAGTAGCATAATCTATCTTGTCGAGTATTGTATCTTGGGTCAAAATAAATGCTTAGAGAGTACAAGGAATACAAAAAATATTTGAATAAATACATTTCATTTACTAGAAACTTCACTTTACAATGCAGAAGCACAGACTGAGCAAGTTAACACACTTACATAAGGACACATGGAAGAGCTGCTATTGAACTTGGAATTCCTCTTGAGGACCCCATGAGACCATTTCTGCTTCGAGGAAGAACTGTCATTGGAATATACCAGAAAAGAGTACAGAGACCAAAAAGCTCTGCACATTTAACTAACTCAAAATTTCTGACTAGGGACAACAAGAATTATCATTTTCTTTCTTGGATAACTTGGTGCCTGAGGATTGAAGTACAGGAACACACAAAGTATAAAATATGTAAATTCTTAGCTGCTGACTAGGAAAATACAAGGCATTTTTTTAGAAGTAGCCTTTTGTTCTCTAACTTATAGAAATTCTAACTCCTATCATGTTACAAATGTATTGGAAAAATATATCAATGACAATATAAGAGACTGGGAGGCATAGCTACTTTCCTACAAGCTTGAGAGAGCACAGAGAAGCTGTAAGTATGAGCCCATTCTCACCACCCCAAAGACAGAGAATCAAAACAGTCTAAAATAGCCCCCAAAGACATTCAAACACTTCTGAATAGAGATGAGACTTCTCGTGCCAAATTTTGTAACTGTGCTCATTATAACCCTTCTTGGACTCACTATAAGTGTTCTAGCATCAAAAGCCAGTTGGATGGACCCTGTTAAAGCCTCTACACAATACCTGAAACACTTCTCTAGGGTACCTTTCTTGAGATGAGTAAAGGTCACATGAGAGTAGAATTCACATATGAGAATGGGAGTGGATACCCTTTACTCTAGAATTTGACCAACGTGCTAAAAATAGTGTTTCTAATTCTGACTTCCTCATTGGAACAAAGCCAACATATCGAAAGAGAGCACTTTCCTTCTTGTTTTGCTAGGTTTGATTCTTTGAATTTAGAATTGTTTCCTTTGATTTCTTGGTATGCCAGAATGGATCATTTCCATTCACCAAGAACAATTTTTGCTCCACATTCAGGTTTGAAATGTAGAGTGCTTAGAACGTCACAGGATGCCACAATCTTTGGCTGTCCAGAGATCCCCAGTCTTCACAATTTCAGGAGATACTAGCTACTCTGAAAAGCTGAAAAATGAAGTTGGATTTAATCACTTGGATTTAGAGGTAGATATAAGATAATATGGGAGGGAAAGGATAATGATCATTATAAACGCAAGTTAGAGAAGATCAGCAGAGCTATCTTGATGGCTTAGACTAGAAAAAAAATTGCATCCCAAGCTCAGATTATGAGCATACGTATGTTGAAAGAGGTGCTGAAATGTTTGGAGAGGAAAGAAACCATGGCCAATGTTAGTTGGTTGTTTCTGAACTTTAGGTCTGGATAGCTTGGCAATGACTTTCCATCAGTGATTATCAAGGTGACAATGGGCAGGCATGGGCACCCTTTAAAACCTTTGGAAAACTGGAAGTTGATGTTTCAGAATCCTTAGCATCATGAATATAGGATGTGAACATAAAATTCCTTAAAAATGTTTCATCGTCCAATATGATTCCAAAGGAGAGGCAGCTTGGCATGTTAATCAAGAATCGTGAACACTGAAGGTTATGGATGTTCTTATTCATTGCCTTCATGATTGGGAAATTGCCCAGCCTCATTAATTCTCAGTTCAGACACCAATAAAATTGCAATAGCCAAACCTAGTTTATTTTTCTGTTTACCACATATTTTTGAAGCCTTTCTATGCAGAAAGCACAGCTGTAGCCAGGCACTGAGGATACAAAAAAAAAGTACAAAACATATAAGAGCCCCCGTGGAGCCTCCCTTCTCATGTGTTATATCAGCTAAAATGATTGAAGTTTAAAATAAAAATAGTTATCAAGTGTCCTTGTGATACGGTAGAGTTTCTTTTGGGTATACTCCCAAAAGTTGTATAGTTGAGTTTTGAGGTAGATCTATTGGCCATTTTCTGAGATCCAGATAGAATGATTTCCAAAGTGGCAGTACAAGTTTGCGCTCCCAGAAGCAATGGGGGAATGTTCCCCTTGCTCCACATCCTCGCCAGCATGAGCTGTCGATTGAGTTTTTGATCTTTGTCATTCTAATGGGTGTATGATAGAATCTCAAAGTTGTTCTGATTTGCATTTTTCTGATGACTACAAATGTTGAACATTTCTTTAAGTGTTTCTCAGCTATTAGAATTTCCTTACTCTTTGACTGTTTGTGTTTATTATCTTGCTTGTTCCTTGGCTATTTGCATCTATTGTATTGCTAGTTCCTCAGCCCAGAATTGACCTTAATACTTCCATATAATTAAAATGGTATAAAAGTAAAAAGGAGGAAGGGGGATGGAATAGAGGGCTTCTAGGGAGGGGAAATGGGGAAAGGGGGTGACATCTGAAATGTAAATAAATAAACTATGCAATAAAAATGAAAAACAACACAACACAAAAACAAAACAAAACAAAATTGACAAATGACAAAACCAACCAGAAAAAACAATCAGTCCTTGAATAAGGGCTTGGTAAAATAAAATGATTCAGTAATTACCTTGGACTTTTTAGGTTCATAACATATTTGTTCTTGTAGCAGTTTGCATTCTTCTGTTCTGTTGCTTAGACTCAAAATTTATGGTTGCTCATCAGTTTGCAGTAGCTAATGGGAAAACATGAATGATTTTTCCAAATTGAAAAAAAAATTCCTATGTTGAAAATTTTCTGTTTAACTCTGTACTCATTTTTTTTAATTGGGTTATTTTGTTTGTTGGTGTTCATATATTTTGGATGTCAGACCTCTGTCTGATGTATGGTTGGTAAACATCTTTTCCGATTTTATAGGGTGCTGTTTTATCATTTTGGTGATATTCTTTACCTTACTGAAGATTTTCTGTCCCATGAGGTCCCATTTATTAATTGTTGATCTTAGTGTCTGAGCTGTTGGTATTCTGGTCAAGAAGTTGTCTCCTGTCCCAATGTATTCAAGGGTATTTACCACTTTCTTTTCTATGAGGTTTAGTGTATTCTAAAGATATTTTCTTCAATTTCTTTCTGCAGAGACTTGAAGTTCTTGTCATATAGGTATTTACTTGCTTGGTTAGTGTTACACTAAGATATTTTATATTATTTGTGACTATTGTGAAGGGTATTGTTACCCCCAATTTCTTTCTCAGCCTGTTTGTCATTTGTATATAGGAGGTCTACTGATTTTTTCTTTAGTTAATTTTGTCTCCATCCCCTTTTTTGCAGGTAGGTAACAGCTGTAGAAGTTCCTGGGCAGAATTTTTGAGGTCACTTTTGTATATTACCCTATTATCTGCGAATAGAGATACTTTGACTTCTTCTTTTCCTGTTTGCATCCCCTTGATCTCTCGCTGTCTTATTGCTCTAGCTAGAACTTCAAGTACTATATTGAATAAATATAGAGAGAGTAGACATGTATATCTTGTTGTTGATTTCAGTGGAATCTAAGTTTTTCTCCATTTAATTTGATGTTGGCTATAGGCTTGCTATATATTGCCTTTACGGTGTTTAAGTATGTGTCTTACATCACTGATCTTTCCAAGACTTTTATCATGAAGGGATGTTGGATTTTGTGAAAGGCTTTATCAGCATTTAATAAGGTTGCTCAATTATGCTCATAGTAACTTCATTCATAATAGCCAGAAACTGAAAACAATCTAGATGTTCCTCATCTGAAGAATGGGTTAAAAAAAAAAGTGATACGCTTACAAAGTGGAGTATTACCCAGCCTCTAAGAAGCATAACATCATAAAATTTGTATGCAAATGGATGGAACTAAGAAAGATCATCCAACCAGACCCAGACCCAGAAAGACAAATATGGCATGTACTCACTTACAAGTGAATAGTCACCATAAAGTACAGGATAACTATGCTACAATCCACAAACCCAAGAAACCAGAAAACAAGGTGAGCCCAAGGAAGGATGCTTGAATATCACTAAGAATGGGTAATTGATTAGACATTAGACATGATGGAATGAGGGGATCAGTTGTGGGGCATAATAGAGATGGGAACAAGGAGGGGTAAATTGAGGGAGGGAGAGAGTACTAGGAGAAACAACTTGATGATGAGCAAGCTTACCTCTGGAATGAGCTAGAAACCTAGAACAATGAAAATTCCCATGAATCTGTGAGGTTGATCATAGTTAAGACTTTAAGTAATGAGGGATATGGAGCCTGAACCAGCCATCTCATGTAACCAGGCAAGACTTCCAATGGAGGAACAGGGACACCAACCCTGCTACAAAATCTTAGACCCACAATTTATCCTGACTACAAGAGGCGCAGGGGTAAAAGATGTAGCAGAATTTGAGGGAAGGGCCAACCAACCACTGGCCCAACTTGAGACCCATGCCATGATAGAGCCCACCTCTGACACTGTTAATGTTATTCTACAGTACATGAAAAGAGGAGCCGAACATGACTGTTAGCTGAGATGCTTCACCCAGCAACTGATGAAACCTAATGCAGGGACTAACTGTCAAAGATTGAATGAAGCATGGGAAATCCTGTGAAAGAGAGGAAGGAAGGGTTGAAGGAGCCAGAAGGGTCAAGGACACTACAAGATAACCTACAGAATTAATTTACGTGGGCCCAAAAGGGCTCACAGAGATAGAAATGCCAACTAGAGAGCATGCATGGGATGTACCTAGGCCCTCTGCATATATGTGACAGTTATGCAGCTGCATCTTCATGTTGGACTCATCAATTGAGAGCATGAGCTATTTCTGACTCTGCTGCCTGCCGTTGGATCCCTTTCCCCTAACTAAGTCGCCTTGTCTAGTCTCAGTAGCAGATGAACCTTGATATGCCAAGGCTAGGTGATATCCATGGGACGCTGGTCATTTCCTGAGGAGAAGGGGAGGAGAGGTAGATGGGAGAGGTAGCAGTCAAAGGTAGGGACTGGGAGGAGAAGTGGGGGAGGAAGCTGCCATCAGGATATAAAGTAAAAATGTAACTTAGTCAATAAAAATAATTAGTTAACACTATCTGGCACATCTAGGTTGTGTTGTTACTCAGGCATCTGTGTCCTTACCATGGCACATCTCACATCAGGAGTTTTGCTGTCTGGTGTCTGCACCTCTGTCCTGGCACACATACAGTATGATTTTGCTGCTCTCCTTCTGGCATCTGCCTCCATGCCAACTATTTCTGTATTTTCTCCACAAAGTGGTAAGATCTTCAAAATATCACTTTCCCTTGACACTCGTTACATATATTTAAAATTGCTTGCCTCCCCATTTTAAAAATCGATGTTACAGCAGCAGCCCTCCCCACCCCAGTTGCCTCATAAGATCCTGACCTGTCTCTTTCCATGTAATACCAACTTTTATTCTCAGGGTGTATTTCCACGTACTGTTCATTTCTGTGTCAAACCGACCTGCATCACAAATACACTTCTCCATCACTTCAAATTATTCCTCTAATTTTTATTCTAGAAACCCAGAGCCTGCCATCTTCCCATTATTTAACTTCACACTCATTCTTGGCAACTAATTGTTTTCACTCTGACCTTTTGACTACCTCTCAGGTCTCAAGACCTCGACTCGATAGGGATCAAGTGAAGGTCATGTGGCTGTATTCAGGGTTCTCTTCTCATGCCTCAACTAAATCTGCCCTTGCTAAGGCTATAAACACCTAAATCCCATGTACATTTTGCAATCCCTGTAGGTGCTTCCTTATCAACATTTCCTACTGAGAATACTCTCCTAGTGATTTTTTTTTTCGCGAAGTTTGGGACAGACTACACCAGACCAAACGGTTCCAAGTGAGGTTTATTTAGGAGATAGGGCAAGGATGGGGGCAAGAAGATGAGAGAAGAAGAGGAAGAAGAGGGAGAGGTCAGGAGGCTCTGCCTATTTATATGGGTGGTGATGTAGCCTCTCTCAGGTAAAGGTGGGAGGTAGTCAGGTGGATTCTGGGAATGTAAGGCAGTTGCCTTGGCAATGATGTGGGGGTCTCCTAGATGTGATGTCACTGGGTTCGGAGCCTGATACACACCTGGCTTTTCCAATTACATGGTCTCCAACTGAGGTTACAAACAGACTCAATTGGAAACTTCATACAAAATCAGTCTTAAAATTTGAGGTTGTTTAAAATTTGGTCTTAGCCTTCTCTCCTCTCTCTCTCTCTCTCTCTCTCTCTCTCTCTCTCTCTCTCTCTCTCTCTCTCTCTCTCCTTCTGTCTCTCTCTCTCAGTCATCCTTCAGTCATCCTCCTTTCTACCACTTCTACTCTGGCTCTGCTTTGTCCTCATTAATTATTTCCATCACCCTCTTCGGCATCCTGCAGTTATCTCAACTGTAATGTGTTCTAAGATAAACTGTTTCTTCTTACACATTCACCTGCATCACAATAAATATTCTCCTCCACTGTTAAATATTTTCCATCTCATGTTCATTCCAGGATCCTAGATCGTGGCATCTTTTCATTCCTTTGTTTCATACTTGCTCTAGTCCACGGTTGCTTTTTTCAAAAAAAAAAGTTACCTCTTAACCACATCTGGGGACCTCCACTCTTATCACCCAAGTTCAAGGAGCCATCGTCCACAAACAACCTCTCAAGATTTATTTTCTTCCAACCATTCTACATAAAAAGACACTATAGTTTTGAAATAAAGATGTGACTTTTTTCTCTTGTTTACCTAACAATTGAGACCTATTTCACATCTAAATAGTATAGTGGCACACACACACACACATAATCCTGGCGCTTAGCAAGTGGTACCTTTATTTGGGGTGAGCTTGAATGCATACACTTTATTCGGGGGGTAAACCAGAGGTATATATGGACATTGGAGAGAGGAAAGGAGTTTTCAAGGTAAATTAAAATCATTAGGTAGAGTTTAAAGTTCTGTGAATGCCTCATTTGTATGGAGAGGCATTCCAGGAATTCCAGGTACTTGCTGAACCAGCTCCTATTGGGGAGGAGAGGGAGAACGTTAATAGGAATGCCAAGGTCTACTCAACCTTACTGAGATAGAGGGTGTGGGGAAATATTTGTCCCCAAACAAATTCAGAGAAGGGGAAACCCTTCAGGAAAAGAATGTCCTCCATTTTCTGCTGCACTCTGAAGAGCTATCCGGTCATGATAGAGTCTGTCTTAATTTGCAGTATTTCTCCAGTCTGTGGGTTAATGAGGATTACCTACTGGAATTGGGCACAGAGATAAAGAGGAAAAAAAATGGGACAAGGGAAGCTGGGCTCAGGAAAGTCTATGGGATCTGCAGCAGATGTGGACGGAAGGAGAAAGAAGGATGCAGCCAATGTTCTGCTGAAGAGCTGAGGATGAGCCTGGGGTATTGTATCAGGGGAACACAGGGAGAAGAGATCTGCAGGTAGCCTACCTGGTTTTCTGGCAAGCATGGCCTGTGGGGTAGCAGGGGTTGCCTGCTGGGGTTGGGACAAGTGTTGGGGAGGTTAGAAGAGAAAGATATGTGGGATCCACAGGAAATAGGGACAGGGAGTTAAAAAAGCCTGCCAAGTGTACTCTTCTGCAGACCTGGGGATGAGACTGTGGGACTAGATTTGGAAGGAAGCAGGGAATAAGAGATTAAGGTCGTCAGTAGGCTTCTCTGTTTGCCCTCCCCGCCACCCAGAGGTGGTGTAGTCCCAGTAATTGTCTCCTAGTGTTGGAGGCTGGGAAACTGGAATGAATTAGGAGAAAGAAGGTTGGAGGAAAAGATGTTTGTGATTCAAGGGGGCATGAGGTCAGAGAGTAAGGGGAGACCACAACAACTTTTCTGCTACGGGGATGAGACTGGAAATTGGCTCTTGAGGGGAAAGGAGAGGTGTGGCTCTACTTTCAGCCTATTGTTGCCCAGACTGGAGCAGTCTTTGAATTAACAGGACATGTTCATTGGGGTTTCAAGATGAGACTGAGAAATGAGTAGGTCCAGGGAGGTTAGAAGGTGACCTGTGGCATCCACAAGAAGATGCGATCAGAGGACAAGGAAGGTTGATCTGCTGCAGGTGTTCTGCTATAGAGCTGGTAATGAGACCGGGGTTTTGGATCTGGGGCGACAGAGGGAAAAAGAGGAACTGCAGGCAATCTACCTGGTCACCTTTAATCTTAAGTATTTTTAAATCCACCGAAGAGTAATCACATGGGCATGCATGATCAATTGTATGCATATATGAACATATACATAGAACCCACAAATCAACCGTACTAGAACTTTTTGAGATATTTTAAGCATCAGTCTTTATTTTCAACTTTGAATGTGTGCCTGAATAAAGAGTCAAAAAGCTTCATAAGCAAAGGCATTTCTCAGTACTACATCAGGTCTCGATGAAGGAGAGAATATTAAAGACTTTCTGCTCCTTTTTATTTTCCTCTTCTTATCACTTCTTTGTTCACAGAAACTATGTTTTGCATTGAGAGATGAATGAGTCCTCCAAAAGTTATTACAGAGATGGTCTGTGTTCTCCTTTTCCTAATATCCAGATCAATCCAGGGGAGGCTTACCTTTCGCATCTTTACCACAGTATCATGATAAAGACAGCAGTATCAACTAAAACAAGCATTATGAAAATCTTACCTACATTTATGTTGTTAGTTTTAATGTTGGCCTAATTGTCTAGTGAGTCACCTATTAATTTCCTATTCATCTCAACAGCAAATACGGTAGCAGCTGGCTTCATAGATAGCAATCTCTGACTTTTAAAACTATTTGGAAGAATGATCAACTAATTGTTTACCTTTTAACTCTGGCCAATTTGTTCATTTTCCTGGGTTCTTAAGGTTCAGTTGACTAAAATATGTATTTATTTACTCATGTGGGCAAAGCTCTCAAATGGGTCTACTTTAGAAACAAGTATTTACCCTGCTTTGTTTCAGGATATGCCTCTGCTGTATAATTTAAAAATAAATAAATAAATTAGTTTCTCAAGAGAGGTAAGCTACTGTCACCATTTTCTATTGCTTGATGGTTCCTCTCTATAGGCCAGAGAGGTTCCTATTATCTCAGAGACAACTTCAGAAGTGACGTGATCTATGCTAAGTTAGTTTTTATTGTCTTCACAGCCATCTTAATAGGGCAATGCCTCAGTGTAATAGAGAAGGTACTTGGCATTAAAATGACTTGTTTGTGCAAATTTTATAGCAAACAACTCCTGAGATAGTCAGACATGGAATCTGCCTTAGAGCATCACTAATAACCTTATAGACACATACTAACAAAACCCTCTATACATATGGGCAAGTACACACACACATAAACAGACAAATACTTAGTCATTAAAGCTAAAACTCATGAGTATTCTGATTTTATATAAACTAATAAGAACATAACTAAGGAGAATCAGCTATATTTCCTTTCAAATGGCATTCGATTCTGATACAGAATATTGAACAAGGAACTGATGATTCCTCATAATGGTTAATAGAAAATTAAAGACATCTCCAAGTGACATGGTGGATGACACATGGGAGGAGAAACATATAGAGTATTCTACAGAGTGACCAGCAGCCTGACAAACTGAAAATGAAGAATTAGAATACACCACCGCAACAAGGTCTGGTCTTAGCAAAGACATCTAAAACAGAAGTGGTTAGGAATCAGAAGGAATAGCCATTCATTAGCTACTATGTTTGATCTTCCATGATGTTGTAGAACCTTAATTGAAAACATTTGCAAGTTACATGTATGCTTTATAGGGTATAATTTTAAGTGACATTGTATCAGAAGTGTTGTGCAACATACTCTTCTGCGATTAAAATATTTCATCTTCAGAGAATCTCCTTAAGCAGGAAGGTAAACAAGTCAAAATAGCTTCAGGAAGTGCCTGAATTGACCAGATTCACCAGGCCCCTCCCTTTCTGAGTAAGCAATAAAAGCTGAGAATACCTTCCAGACTAGAAGAATCAGGCTACAAAGAGGACTCTCAGATCATACCAACTTGCCAAAAGGAGCAAAAACCAGCACTGTGTTCTAGGTTCTCAGCTTTGCAAACTGGTACCAATGCTAGGTACCAATTCCTTGCTCGATATTCTGTATCGGAATCGAATGCCATTTGAAAGGAAATATAGCTGAATCTTCTTAGTTATATTCTTATCAGTTTATATAAAATCAGAATACTCATGAGTATTATCCTTGGTAATACAATTGTCTGTCATTGAGTCATTTCTGCTCCAGTAGTCAACCTCACCCATATTCCTGTACAAAATGCCAATAAAACCCATTGGTTCACCAAATTGGACTTTGATGGTATCCTTACTTTGTAATGAGATCCTTATCTGGGGCGAGTAGACTCGCATCACACAACTCCCCAGGAAAAGTTTTGTTTGACAATATACAATTTTAAGGGATATAATGTATATGATGAAATCCTTGTCTTCAGCTTCAAGAATGGAGTGTACACCCAATTCCGTGCTCCCACAAAGCTTGAAAGAAACTAACATTGAGCATACACATTTAGGAAGAATGTGAGTGCAGTGTGCAGATATGCAGGACCCATGATTTCACATGATGGATAATCAACAGTCTCTCATTAAGATGCACACAGAATGAATGTTCTGATAAACTCTTTGTGCCGGATCAAGACCTGAGGGAGCATGTTCAAGGGAGTTGTAGATTAAGCCGAGGTAAGAGTCTCTTTTCAGTAAAAATATAAAAGGATGTTTATAAACAATTACCCTGAACAAAAAGCTCTTTGTTGTGGATTACAAAGCCTTTGAAAATGACTGATCTACACTAAAGAAAGGAAAAGGAATTCTAAATTCAGATGCCAATCCCTGAAAACCATCCAGTTTTAAGACATAATTATAAAATCCCTAATGGTTAATGAGGGACCGGTGGAGAGTTTTTGCAATGTTGCACTTTGCTAATGGCTTGCCCTATTCTATTTGAATATAAGATCTTTTAAAACTTGAACATGAAATTGAAATAATACACTGACCGATTTGCTCATTTCTATGAGGTCTTAGATGAAGAAGATAGGGCAATAATTGCAAGAATTAGACAACTCCACTGTGGGAGCCCCTAACACAACAGTGATCCTTGAAAAAAATAAGTAAAGACTAAGAGTTTAGATAATCTTACTCTTTCCGTGTTTCTTGATTCTGTCTTGCATGAGTGAAAAAGAACAGATAAACAACTGACCAAGGTCAGGTATTTATGGACATTTTTCACAGAGAAGTTTCCAACTGTAGAGGGATTACTTACACTTGTTTTCAAAATGGTAAGATATTCAGGGTCATGTCCAGCAGCTTTCAAGCTCTCTTTGCTTCAAGTCTGCCACTGGGATACACACACACACAGACACACACAGACACAGACACACACACACACACACACACACACAGGTTTACATATGGTAACAAGGGCCAATTTCATGCTTCCAAGGAATAAGATGATGGCTCTTCTTATATGAATCCATAATAGATTCCTGCATAGCAATAAGCAGATGGCCCGTGATTAAAGACGAGAGCTGAGTAACTGTGCTGTGATAGGGGTGGTGATTATATTCCCACTCACACAGCCATTCCCTCATAAAGCTCAAGGATGGATATCAATTCCAGATGCTAAGTCAAAATACAGGGCTCATTTATCACGACACGTTTCAGATTGAGAGTTTTTCTTTTCCTCCACTGAACTTACCACTTAAGGAGAGATTAACATTCCCAAATTAGCTAGCTTCCAATAAAGAAAGCCCCCTTTCTATAAATAATGGTTCCTCTCTCCATCATTAATTTAATGGGGATGCTGCAGTTATGGAAAGCAAAAAAAAAATGCAATCACGAATGCTTCTCGGTTGCTCACTTTTCCTATGATTAAAAATTAAAAAAAAAATCCTTCCAGCAAATGTTTTCTACAAAAATATAGGTGGCATGATAGGATTATCTTACTGCTTCAAATAAGCTGTGTTATTCTAAGAAAACAATTCCCAAAGTTTCTAAAAGTTTAGCTAAGCTACAATATAAACAAGCTGTTTAAATATGAGTAAAAGAGTATCTTCCTCGGCCCCATCCAACCTTTTATTAAAAAGCACACACTTTATTTCAACATTCTGAGCAGGTCCTAGACAACTCTGTGCACGTAAGTCCCAGAACAGACATAAAAACCAGATGGGAAAGAGATTTACAAGAACCAATCTCAAAAGAATATTTGCAAGCAGAATGTCAACTCAACATTGATTTCAGCAATGTATTTTGATTTACAATACAGATGTCTTTCCAGAATTTTCATTTCTCCTTATGTATGAACAAAGTGCAAGGAGGATATAGTCCCAGATGCTCACTTCAAATGTTCCAGCCCTAAACAACAACAAACAAAAAACCTCCCCAAATTATCATTTACTTTTATCCTCTGGGAAGTTCAGGAGTTTTCTTAGAGTTTATAGGCAAATTATTAAATTGAAAGGTAGTTCCTGTGCTTATGAATATTTCCTGGGGCTATGATGTTGTAGTGTGTCAAGGATCTGGACAAAGTGGAGAAAAAAATCAAGGTAGTTTCCTTTTTTACTCTCTCATTATACTGCAGTATATTTAGAGTTTATGTTGGTGACACCGGGCACTAAGATAGATATAAACGATGTAAAATACACCTCCAAGGAGTTTAGTCTTCTTGAAAAAGAGGTAAGAAAAATGAAATGTGAAGTAGAATATACAAAGGATTATCTGAACACAGAGGAAGCAGCACATAAATCTATGAGACGAAACAAAGAACCTAGGGAGTGGGGAGCCAGAGTGAAACCCGACCTTCAAGGAGTGCGTATTTCTCATCCATATTGGTCACAGGAAACAACATAAGTTCTGAAATATAATCATCAACAAACATTTATTGAACAAATTAGAATAATTTTCCATTCACCAGGAATAAGTATTCAGTAGAGATTTTGAAATATACTTTGGTAGCATATGTGTACTATGTCCCTGGTTTTGTTCAGTGCTTGGAAAGAATAACAATATGTAAATTTGCTTTCTGGAGATTAATGTTTCTACCATATGAAAGGATCATGAGTAGCTTCATCCAAGTTTCCATGATTTACTGAGTTTGCACTAATTTGATTGGATTTATTATAGTTAAAGACAAAATGTTGCGTGGAGTCAAATGATTGTCAGGCTGATCACAGTGGGTATGTGTGCATTTGCAACGTACTATGATAACAATCTGATAATTTTAGAAAGCTGTATCCATTAATTGGCATATATCAACTTTGATGGTGCCTCTTAAAATATATCCAAATTTCACTGACTCTACCCACCTATTATAATTTCGAGGGGTTTACTCATTCAAATAAGAAATCTACAGTAATCCTCCAGAAATGAAAATTTACATTTCTCAATTTCTTTCTTTCCTTCTTTCTTTTAGTAAATGTGAAAAAAAATGAATTTGGAAGAAAAGTAGCTTTTTTAAAAATTCCTTTTTGCATTTTCCATTTTATCAAGAGACAAGGGCTTCTATCTCTAATGGTTCTAATGTCATTTTTGTGGCCACCTCCGTCAACCAGTACTTCCACAGTCTTTGGTATGAAGTATATTTCCAAAATGATAGCGTCAACTGCATATGTGATACAGACAGGCATCATTAGTATCTCTCCACTTCAGAGCCAATTTTCAGCATCACTTTCCATGATTCGAAAGCACTTTTATATCCATTATTTCACCTACTTTCTGAAGTGTTAGAGATAGACAAAGTGTTAATGGGGCCCATTTTTAGATTAATAAACATTTTCAAAATGCTTACGTAACTTAACAACGGGTGTGCAGCCAATAATGCATATTCATAACAATGAACTCTAGACCGCATGAGAATATCTGAAGTTACCTACACTGTCTGTGTTAATTTTCCAGCCCTATTTTATTCCAATTCATTGAAAATATGCAATCTAAGTATAATAAAAGGAGACACTCAGGATTAGCCAGGATATTTGATTAACCTAAATGCCCTAAAGCAGTATTGGATACCATAGTCTTCATAGTTTAGAAATACAGCCTAAATTTGTAAGTGACTTCTGGAAAGCAGAGCAACCCTGATTTTTTTTTGAGGTGTAAATTTCCAACTTTCCCTTGAAAGCAATAATTCATCAAAATGTGCGTTTGATGAAAAACTGGGCTGAGACCTTGGAGGCATGGTGATTACAGTTGTTTTGTGCTCTGAGCTTCCAAGAACCCAAGAACGTATCCCACACCACTGACAGCTTCAGGAATGACAGGGAGAACTGTGTAGGATTTTCTTTTTCTCTCCAGTTCAGCCTCCTTGGATTGACAAACGGGCTTCCCCGCACCCTTCCTGAAGGACATTACTCAGCGTTCTGCTGCTTTCACTGCCCAGCACTGGGTACAGTCCAGGGAGAGATCTGGAAGGAAAGTGGGAACAGAGTGTCAAATTCAGACTCCAGTGGAGGGAGCTCTTACTTAAGAGCTAAACCAGCCTCAGTCTGAGAATACACTGAAATTCTTGACTTTGGTTTCCCGTGCTTAAGAAAAATACAAGTATCACCAACACACAAAGCTGCCTCTGGAGATGTTTACATGTTACAGAGGACAGTGCGATATTTTTCATCTGCTAAGGTTTAAATGGCAAACTATTTCTATTTACTAAAGTGAACTAAACAGCCACTCTATCAATTCCACAAATGCTTGCTATTGAAAGGACCAAAAAATTAACTCGGATATCCTGAGGGTAAAAGCAAATTTTGTTTTAAAAAGGCCTGTCTTGTTTTGTTGTGGTAATTCCTTTAAAAGTATTATTTCTGTCTACGTGAATTCTTAAGGCAGGCCTAAAGATAATTTCATCACTTTTCTTATTAGAAAATATTTTAGTACCTTGTGATCAAATACTTCTGAAAGGTTCTACAAGATTTGCCAAACATAAGTAAATAATAGAAATCTCTAAGGAACTCAAGGCTCTTTTACAGACAACATGGACACTAGACAGTTGTCAAGAGTTCCTCAAGAGATGCCAGGGGGTGTGGATCTGTGTAAGTACGAAGGCATTGGCAGACTCCACTTACTAGTCTCCCATAGGAGGAAGTAAACTAGTCACCTCATAGTAAACTTAGTAGGAGTTGAAGGGGAGGAGGCCAGGAGTCAGCTCTAAACCAACAGTGACAAATAAACACAGCCTGGTACCCATCCTCTTCTCCAAAATGTGGGAAGGAAGCAGAATGAGGAAATGTAAACAATTAACTCGTCTTCCAGATCCCTGATTCTTCCCGACCCATGTGACCTTATTACGGTGTGCATGCTAGATTCTCTTGCTACCCTACTTTTAAATGAAATTGATGGCTGTGGAGATAACCTAGAAAAAGATAAATATACTTTTAGGTGAGCAGCCAAAGTCATCATTCTTCCTCTATTTTCTTCCTTGTCTCCTTATTCCACGTGCTAGGTTGTGCAATGGTCCACTGGATCATATGCTGCCCCAGTACCTGCAACCTGAACCTCCTACAAACCCTTTTCCTAATCTGAATCTCACTGTATGGCAATTCTTCAAACAGGTCAGAGCAGGACAAGTGAAATGGTTCCGTGGGTACCAACTCTTATGCTGAGAGACTGGCAACCGAGGTTCAAGTCCTAAAAGCTATGTAAAGGTAAATGAGAGAACCAAGTCCTCTGACCTCCATACTTGTACTTTGGCACATGATGAGATACAGATGCTTACGTAAATGCATGTGCACACGTACAAACGCATGCACGCACTTTCACCAAGACAAAGGCAGAAAGACAGAGCAGGGAAGGGGTGGGAGAGAGAGGATTATAAGTTAATTAATTAAAAATGCAGTGCTATTCCTGGAACTAGAATGTATTGATTTCAGGCTGACCAAACATTTTGTGTACTATGATAGAAGGTGAATTTTAGCTGCAACAGCTTACTTGAAAGGAAATGATCCAATGTATCCTCCACCCTGGTGCCCAAGATCTTTAAAATATGGCGGGTAGTTAAGTCTTCAAATGGCCTATCTCTCATCTCCTAGAGGGCAGGGTACCCTTCCAAGGCCTCTAAATGCTACCCCCTTTCTTGCTCACCCAGCCTGCCCATCAATACTCCTTCATGTAAATGACTGGCACAGGGCCTTGAAGGTGTCCACATGATCTAGAGTACTGCTAACTTCACCACGACAGGGACTGAAATTCTATCTTGAGGCAAAAATGATAGTTAAAATGGGTGTCTGGTTTTTGTTTTGGGGTTTTGGGGTTTTTTTTTGTTGTTGTTGGTGGTGGTTTTTTAGTTTTTTGGTTTTTGTTGTTGTTGTTGTTTGTTTTTTTGAAAGGGAATTGTTTCTAACCATCACTATTCTTGGCTAAAAGGGAAACAAAAACATAGTCACTATATCAATGGATCTGTACTGTTTAATCCACATTCATCTTTTCTAGCAACAAAACAATGCCATGGGCAGTAGTTATGATCACTACTACAGTGTGACTGACTTGTGGTCTCCATAGTTATTTCCTAAGATCCGTGTCGTTTTTCTATGGGTTCAATGGAATGGAAGTGGAATACGTTTGAAGCCACCACCACAGAATTCTTTAGATTTAACAAATTATATCTTCAGCATCTACCACCCAGGTTCAATATCTTGTTTTATTTATGATTATGGCCAAAGCATAAAGAGAAACTTCAATTTACTCAATATAATGGTTATTTTGCCATAATACCAAGATGCAATGTAAAAATTACCACATGTCACTCTCAATCATAAACATCAAAATGCTATGTCATTCTCAATAATTCTCTGCAGGCCAAGACCAATTGGCTATCACTTTGACCATGTCTGTTCTTGAAAAAAAATGTATATATATAATTTTGTGGCCTTTAGTGTAAAAAAAAAAAACCCTGTTTACTGACCTCTATTGCTTTAGGAATCTGTTTGCTATCAGTGAATTGGGTTCTATAATGGTTTCTTCTGCCTTCATCTTTGGTCTATAGAAGAGCACAAGTACAGAACTCCATAACAATGCTGGTGTTTCTTTCAACAATGCATCCTGTTTTACAGTGAAATATGTGATTCGGCCACAAAATAACATTTCTTTTTCAAGAACAGACATGGCCAGAGTGATAGCCAATGTTGGCCTGCACAAGACTATAGAGGTGGTTAATACACATGCTTTCTCACTGGTAAAACAGATAAATGGTAATTTCTTTCATCTTGTATTTGCAGTCTCCAGAGTTTCACCCTAGTCCCTCCTGGGACATTATAGTTAAGACCCAAAGCTTCTTTTGAGCAGATTCCTTCCTCTCCCTTATCAGATGCACTTTCACCTAACCCAGAGGTATAAAAGCAATAGAAGTGTCTTCTTAGGTGTGCTATCTACTCTCATTTCTCCTGACTTTGAAGGGATAAACTAGGTCTTAGAAGAAAAATTGTCAACTTCTCCAACCTCAGAAAATCGGACAAAATCTACAGCCACATTTTTCAATACTGTGTCACATTGCAAGATGTTTCCAACAAGGGTCTTGACTTTCATGATCATCCTCACCTGAACATTCAACCATCTTTGGAATTCAGCCACTCTAGCAAATCTTGTGTTTGATCTTCACCCTTTTGTATATCTATTATATAATCTAAGGACTTCTTTAGGAATCACAAATATTTAGTGAAATATAGCCATCTGATTCCATTTTCTTGATCCTTGTTATTCTAAGATATATTGAATTCCTTGACCAGTAGTACACCACCCTTACTGAATATCTCATCTCACTAAGAGTGAGCATTTAACAATCAGACAGCCATCTTGTATGGTAAGGGACTTGTTCAACATTAGTAGTAAGCCAATGAGAGTCAATTCCAAAATCCCATCTAACTATTCTGGGTACCAACTGTGCCATTATGGGCTTTTCAAGAAGGAAAGGATCAAATGAGTTAAAGAAGTTTCTTGAAAAGTGACTATTGCTGAAGGAAGAGAATAGGTGCAATCAGGGGACCCACTAGACTAGGAAAGACATGCTTAC
This sequence comes from Grammomys surdaster, assembly GCF_004785775.1. NCBI lineage: Eukaryota > Metazoa > Chordata > Mammalia > Rodentia > Muridae > Grammomys > Grammomys surdaster. Next base: position 28,125,936 of record NW_021604565.1, read on the forward strand.
AATTTTCTCAGTCCAATGGACATCCAGAGCAAAGATCACTCATTTAAGGAGTGTTGTGATAATGAAGATAAACAAGCTATGCTAACACTGTTCTTGGACGTTGGTCAGGAGCTTGTCAGGGAACTATGTAAACTTTATTAAAGAGGTGAGATAGTTCATAATGAAGCAGACCATTAAAGACTATCGGCTACTCATACCCTTTGTGCTTGTTGGAAAGTCTTTCTTGTTTCTTCATTTTATTATATTTTTGGTTAGCATCTAACATAGAGTTAACATGTTCAAGTGTGTGTATCCTTATACATTGCTCACATTCACTCCCGTGTGCCCCTACTTCCCATGCCCTCCAGTACCCTCCCTCTGAAAAGTCCTCTTTCTGTCTTCATCTCACATAAACAGAGAAGACCTATCAATGAATGGGTAGATGGTAGATAGATAGATAGATAGATAGATAGATAGATAGATAGACAGATAGATATATAAATGATAGATGACAGAGACTAAATACAATGTGAAATGAAAACATATTAAGTAGGTATCTTTCTGAGTCTTGCTTATTTGCTTAACATGATGGTCTCCAATTAAACTTAATTTTCCGCACATGACATGTCATTCTTCTATATCACTGAATGAAGCTCTATTATGTTTATATCTATCTATAGATAGACAGACAGACAGACAGACAGGGAGACAGACAGATAGACAGATGATACATATATGATAGATAAATGTCTCCATTTCTTTGTATACTCATCTACTGATAGAATCTTGATTGATGGATTCTATACCTTGGTTTTTGTAAATAGTGGTACACTGAACATGGATGAACAAGCTTCTATGCAGTATGCTGAATAAATTCCCTTGGATGCATGCTGTCTTAATGTGCTATTTCTGTGAAGAAGCACTATGAGTAAAGCATATCTTATAAGAGAAAGCATTTAGGTGTGTCTGCCTTACAGTTTCCGATGTTTAGTCCATTATCATCATGGTGCAGAACATGGCAGCACACAGGCAGACATAATGCTGCTGAAGTAACTAGGAGTTCAATATCCAGATGGACAGGTAGCAGGAAGGGAGAGCCACTGAGCCTTCCTCTGGTTTTTGAAACCTCAGTATCTACTCCCTATGAAACACTGTCTCCAACAAGGGCACACCTGCTCCAATGAGGCCATAGCTCCCTTTCATTATCAAGTAGTGTCACTGCCTGATGACTAAGAATTCAAATATATGAACTCACTGGGATCATTTTTATTCAAAACTACCACACATACTAAATAAGGTATAGATAAAGTACACAGTAATTTCACTTTGAGTTTTATTTTGTTTGGCATGTGGGGTGTTCAGACTGATTTCTACCATGGTTATACGAATTTACATTCCCATGTGCAGTCTACAGGGGTCCCATTTCTATCCTACCATCCTTGTCAGATATTGCTGTCTTGTGTTCTAAAGATAGTCATTCTGATTTGAATGAAATTGAGTTTTGGATTTCAAGCAATTCTCCTGAGAGTTGTCTATTAAATTGACAGTTAATTGACTGGGCAAATATTTTTATTTTGGTGATTTTTTTTTTACTTCTTTATAGATATTGTTCTTCTGTCAGATGTATGGTTTGTGATTTTCTTTTTCTTTTCTTTTTTTGTTTTTGTTTTTTTGTTTTTTCGAGACAGGGTTTCTCTGTATAGCCCTGGCTGTCCTGGAACTCACTCTGTAGACCAGACTGGCCTCGAACTCAGAAATCCACCTGCCTCTGCCTCCCAAGTGCTGAGATTAAAGGCATGCGCCACCACCGCCCGGCAGTTTGTGATTTTCAAATCTTCAGTGGTTTCTTCATTCTCCTACTTGTTCTTTGCTCTTCTGGGATGTTTAAATTTCAGATAGCTCCATTTCTCTGCGATTTTCCAATTAGTTCCTGAGCTGTTGCAGGCCTTTTAAGGAAATCTTGGCTTGAGCATATATATTGAAGAGATTTTTCCTTTAGAAGGTACATATTTTCAGTTTTATTTTTATTAAGGCCTTTGATTCATTTTAAATTGTGATGGTTCGCATTTGCTTGGCCCAGGGAGTAGCACTATTAGAAAGTGTGTCCCTGTTGGAGTAAGGTGTCACTGTGGGTGTGAGCTTTAAGACTCTCCCCCTAGCTGCCTGGAAGTCACTCTTCCACTAGCAGCCTTCAGATGAAGACATAGAATGCTCAGCTCCTCCTGCGCCATGCCTGCCTGGATACTGCCATGCTTTTGCCTTGATGATAATGGACTGAACCTCTGAACATGTAAGCCAGCCCCAATTAAATGTTTTCCTTATAAGAGTTGCCTTGGTCATCGTGTCTGATCACAGCAGTAAAAACCTAACTAAAACAGAAATGAAGTTTGTAAAGCATGAGAGGCAGGGATCCAGTTTCATTATTCTATATCCAGTTTCTTAATCACCATTTGTTGAAGAGATTGTCTCTCTTTAAATGTATATTTTTGGCAACTGTGTCAAGATTCAGCCATGTGGACTTATGTTTATGCCTTCTTTTCTAGTCTGTTCCATTCTATCTTGTTCTGTCTGTTCTTTCCATTCTGTCTATGTTGTAACAGTACTGTAAATGTTTTATTGTGCTACTGCACTGGACAATGAGATTAGGACTTGTGATATTTCAGTATAGCTCTTCCTACCTAATTTTATTGCCTATTTGGGGTCCTTTTTTGTTGTTGTTTTTTTTGTTGTTGTTTTTGTTTTGTGTTTTTTGTTTTTGTTTTTGTTTTTGTTTTTCGAGATAGGGTTTCTCTGTGGAGCCCTGGCTGTCTTGGAACTCACTCTGTAGACCAGGCTGGCCTCTAACTCAGAAATCCAACTGCCTCTGCCTCCCAGGTGCTGGGATTAAAGGCATGTGTCACCACCGCCCAGCGGGGTCCTTTTTAAAAATCATTTTTATTTTTAAAATCTTTTGTACAATGTATTTCAATTATATTCTTGCTGTTTTTCCAATTTCTCCCAGATACTTACCCTCCATATCCACTCTAATTCATGATGTTTCTCTTGGGGGGAAAAGAAACAACACATACACAAACATGTGAGCGCACACATACACACACACACACACACACACACAACAAAACCCAAAACAAACAAACAAACAAAAACAAGCAAAACAAAACCAAAAAAAAAACACACAAGAACAATGGAGCCTATTTTCTGTTAGGAAAGTACTCATGAGGTCTATCCAAGAGTGTGGTTGATATGTCACTGATATCTGATTTTTGGTTTTCGTTTTAGTTTCTGTTTTTCTATTTCTTTGAAAATGTCATTAGCATTTATATGGAAATTACAATGGATCTGCATATTTCTTTTTAAAATATAGCCACTTTCGTGGTATTAATTTCAATCCATGAGGATGGGAAGCCTCATCTTTCAGCATCCTTTTCAATCTATTTATTCAGTCTTTCAATGTTTTCTATATATATATCTGACACCTTTTGATTATAGTTAGACCTTGGCATTATTAAACTACTATGAGTATATTTTTTACTAAAAAGTTGCTTGATTAGATAGTGTGGGTATTTTTTCTTGATTTCTTTCTTAGAAAGTTCATTGTTGATTAGTGATATGTAGAAAAATCTACTGATTTGGGGATTTATTTTTATATGGTGCTACTTTGCTTAAGTGTTTGATCAGAACTATGAGTTTTTAGTAGAGTCCCTTGATATTTTAGACTATAGAATCTTCAAAAGACATAATTTTCTTTCTTTCCTATGTGTATCCCTTTTATTCCTTTACTCATCTTTTTTGCTCTAGCGAAGATCTCAAGCTCTGTATTGAATAACAATGAAAGAACGGACAATGTAGCTGAACCCTGATTTTAGAGGAAATGCTCTTTTAGCATATACTGACTATCAGCTTGCCAAATATTGGCCTCTATTATATTAAGATATGCTCCTTCTATTCTTAATTTTTCAGGGCTTTTGGAAACGATCACTAATAAACTTTGTCAGAGGCCTTTTCTATATCTACTGAGATGATAATGTTATTTCTGCCCTTGGGTCTACTTACATGCTATATAACTCATATTGATTTGAGAAAGTTGAACCATCCTTGCATTCCTTTTGCTCTGGATTGAGCATGATATATTATATTTTTAATGCACTGTTAAATTATCTTATTTAGTTTTTCATCAATAATTGTTGCATTTCCACTCATTAGGAAAATTGATCTGAAATTTTCTGATGTTATATTATTATGTTCTTATCTAGTTTTAGTTTCCAAGTAATAATAAGTCCATAGAATGAGTTGTTCATGTTCTTGTCTTTTCTATTTGGTAGAACAGGTTGAAGAGCATTTGCTGTTCTTCAAAAATGAGGTATAATTATTCAGTGAATCCTTCCATTTCTAGCCTTTTCTTTGTTCAGAGAATTTTTATCAGTGCTTCAGTTTAATTTCTTGATACATATTTGTGCAAGTTGCTTACATCTTCTTGATTTGATTTTGTAGGTCATGAAGTCTGAGAATTTATCATATTGTACTTTTTCCAGATTTTTTTTAAAGTAACAGCTTAATGATCCACTGGGCTTACTTATATCTACTGTAATAGTTTCTTTCTAATCTCCAACTTCATTTTCCTCTTCTCACAGTTTACTTTTGTTAGTTCAGCTAAATATTTATTGATCTTGTTTATTTAACATTTCAGATATAATAACATTTCTTAAAAATCAGGTGTTTTTATGTTTGGTACGTATGTTCAGATGGCCATCATGACAGACTATTGCCAGTGTTGTTGCTTTACCCTCCAGAACCTGATGGTAAGATTCAATTGCTGAAGGCACAATATATTTAAATTATAGAACATGGAGAAATAAATCAGGTACTCACCTGGAAGATTCATCCTTACAGGATAGCTTTAATGTTAAGAGCCACTATGTACTCTACCAGAGAGGGAGGCAGTTGTTACTGTTAACCACCCATGAAAGTAGAAAGCTACAATAATGAGCAGCATGGGATGACAGGCCTATAAGTGGCATAGTGGCTTTACTGTCATAGAAGTAACTGAACAATGGATTTAAGCCTGCTCCACAAAATTAAACCCATACTTGGCTATGAATCCATGGTTAATAAGATCATTGGTCTTAGTGGAGAAAGTACTACTATTACTCTGCTAAATAGATATAGTGTTAAACTGACTCCTAAGGGATTCTTATTATACTCATAGATTAGTACATCTTTCAAACCTTTTCAGAGAATCTTTCTTTTTCATTAGGTGGCATCAGTTAATACAGAGACCCACAGCTGGCAAATGTGTGGGCCCTAGTAGGATGAATGTACTTCATATTGGTAGGCCACACAGAAAAGAATACATAGGAAGCACAAATTGAACTTGATGCTTCTTTATTAAAGGACACAAAGACAATTGAGTAAGGAATGGGGGTGGATCTCGAGAAGTTAGAGGAGGGATGAATATGATAAAAATATATTTTACAAAATTCTCAAAGAACTATTTAAAATGAGGGAAAGTGATAAAAATATTTTAATAAAATTCAATCCATTTTAACATGTTAGTTATTTAACATGTCAGTTATTCTTGTCATATGATTTAAAATATTAAAATAAATTAAACTAGCTCCCCTGATTCTTTTTATTTATATTTGAGAAAGTTTTGTTTGTTTGTTTGTTTTTTAGTTTTAGAGCATAGATAAGATTACACTTGTAAATGTCATCTGCTGCATTTAACAAAAATTTATCAAATTTGTGGTAAGACTGTCAAATCTATTTCGATGATGTTTAAGCAAGATCAAGAAGAAAAACTAGTAATCCCTCTGTCCTTCCTAATAACTGGTTTTGGAGTACATTAAATGGGACTGTCCCAAAGTGCGTGTCATAAGTAGATCAAATAAACTGTTTTACTTGACAAGTTAACTCTGTAGTCAGAAGAACACTGAAGTTATCATTGAACCATTTTATTTACAAACAACAGATTCCACGGTGCACATAGAGCTGTTGAAGTGGGAAGTTTGTTCAGAGATCTCGAAAAATGACCTCAAGGCTCCATCTAGGGACGATATCTCAGAAATCCTCTAAAATTCCTCCTCATCATTCGCCACTCTCAACACATAGTACTGACTTCCAAATCAGGATGCAAAGTTATAGAAACTATGAAACTTTAACGTTCTAAACTTAAAATCTACATATTTTTAAGGATAGTAACCAATGGTTTTTATAAATGACTGAGAAAATCTGGCCCTGAGCTTTTGCCAAACTGAAAGGCATTCTTCTCCCTTACCTATACAGAAGAAATATGAGATGCAAATGACTGGCTGAAATATTGGAGAGATGGGAAATATGAGTGGTTAATGATTATAATGGACAGTTCTCTAGTGAATGTGACCAAAATATACACAGGAGAAAGATCTTGGAATGAAATTAAAGTCTAAAGTTGGAAAAATAAATTTGGAGGGCTGCCATGGCAGATTTAGAGGCAGGCAAATTAACAGTAGTGAATTTCAAATTAATTTCACAGATGGTATCCAATTCTGGTGTGGCTGGCAAAGATCCAGGTTATATAGGAAGCATAAAGCAAAAGAAAAAGAATCTTACTTTAATTTTCTTGAGAGATGTGAGATGCCAATCCCTGTAAAATATATATATATATATATATATATATATATATATATATATATATATGTATGTTGGTATGTGTTTGTGCACATAAGTGTGCATGTTTTATATGTATCTAGTCAATATGGTATAAAAATTAACAAGGAGAAAAAGTAAACCAGCCTGTTAGTCTGCTAGGAAATAAATTCTCAGACACTTGTCAAGGGAAATATCAAGTAAATATTTATTGAATCTAGTTTTAAGAACTGCCAGACACAGCTTGTTATGACACGAAAATAAACTTGATCCTTACTCAGGGGACATAACTGTACACCAATGACATATATACTACAGCTGGAGTCTTGATTCTATGCTACTTATGTAGAAACAGAAGAAAAACATAGCTGCCTGGAAACTATATAATATTGAATATTTAATAGCCAATATCACATATATTCACATTTCACTATCCCAGAGAACTGCAGGACATTATTTTGCTGATAGTTACATACATACGGATTACTTATTTAGTAATTTATTCTTGTCCCCTGTGAGATTTTGCTCCCTTTGAGTATTGGTAAGCATATTTATGTCAACTTTGAGACTTTTTAGTCCACTAATGTTATGGTTTAAATTCTTCTAGTCTATATAGCTTCAAAGGTAAAACTCACATCAGATTTAAATGTAATTTCTCTATAATTTTACACTTTTTTATAAATTTTAAAAATGAATTTTGAAGGTAAATGTTTATTTTGTTCTTGTGGTTGACATTTATAATGTTCATATTTCAGCACAGATGGACTAAAATACACTTTATGTAATATTACACTGTGAGCATTCAGTTACACTTGTGTTGCTTTCAATTTTTAGAGTTTTTTTTCCCCAAGTTGGAAGCCAGTGTATGTTTTTCCACATTTTAAAAATTCCATTGACAAAGTGGTAGACTCATCTAGACCCTGTACCCATAATGCCTAACGGATAAAACAGCTGCTATGTTACCACTAATGATGCCGTGCTTGGTAGAAAACCAAGGTTCCTATGCTGGCCTAAAATATCCCACAGGCCCTGTTTTTTGTGCCTTCTCCAGTTCTGTCTCCTACATTCTTTTCTTTTTGACTTTGTCCAAGCCACCCTGGGAATATTTTGTTCTGTCTTAAGAACCCTTTTGTGCTAAAACCAAAAATGATTAGAGTTTGAGAAAAATACCAATTGAGAAAGGTGCATTTGGAGTCTCATTGTGGTTTGTACAAGACAGTGAAAAATCTGACCATGCTTATAGACAGACAGGAAATAACTTTGTGGATAAACAGCCAGAGAACAACAAAGACCTCCCTTTTATTACTGAACTTCTTCCCTAATTTAGTGCCTGATTATCACATGGTAGAAGAATTGAGATGAAACTTCAAGCAAAGAGTCATAAATCAGGTGCAGTGGTATATGCTTGAAATTGTAGAATTTGGGAGATGGGGTTTGATGATCACGAGTTTAAAGTCCTAGGCTACCGTAACAAGCAATGGAGGAGCAAAGGATTTGGGGAATGGGATGTGGGAAGAGGACTGAGAGGAGGGGAAGAAAGGGAGGCTGTGGTCAGGATATATTGTATGAGAGAAGAATAAAAGTAAGTTAATTAGTTAAAAATAAATAAATAACGTGCATTGCTACATATCAAGTTCAAGGATAGTCTGGGATACACGGGGCCCTATTTCAAACAAACAAACAAACAAACACAATAATTATATAACACAGTAAATTCTTTGGTATCAAGGAGACAGGGGTTATCTATTACTGGTAGAGAGTTTCTTGTAAGCTCTTTCAGGGGATTGTGGATAGGATTGAGTTCTTCATGCACTGGTCATAGACTTAACTGCCTACCTGCCTTCCTTCAGCCTGAGGCTTCCTTCAATGTCTTGAGGCATAGGTTGCATTGTGCAACACACAACACAGCAGCTGTCTCTTCTCAGAAACTAAAACCAAGAGAAAGTAGTACACACTCAAGAGATAAATTCTTTTAGCCACTGCTCTAGTGCTATAAAGAGACACCATGACCACAGCAGCTCTTAAAATGAAAAGCATTTAATTGGAGAATTGCTTACAGTTTAGGAGGCTTGGTATATATTATCATCATGGAGAAAGGTCATAGTGGCAGGTATGTAGGCATGGTGCTGGAGAAGTAGTTGAAGTCTTTACAATTGTATCCATAGGTAACAGGCAGAGAGAGAGAGAGAGAGAGAGAGAGAGAGAGAGAGAGAGAATGAATGAGGGAGGGAGAGAAACAATGCCTGTCTTGAGCTTTTGTAACCTCAAAGTCTGCACCCCTCTCCTCTCCATCTCTGTGACAAATCTTCTACAATAAGACCACATCTACTCCAACAAGGCCACACCTTCTAATCCTTCCAAACAGTTCCATTCTCTATTAACAAAGCATTTAAATACATGAGCCTACAAGGGCCATTCTTCTTCAAAGCACTACAGAAACCAAAGCCTTTCCTTATAAACAACACATTCACATGGATCCTATTTCTTCTGCCCAAACTCCAGGATAGGAGTTTCACCTGGCCATGGCTCTCTATAAGTGACCATTGCTAGAAGTCATCCAAAAGCCACAGTGACTCCTAGTAGGAGATTCAGGTTATCAGAACAAATATCAAAATAGAATGCAAAGTAATATCTTTAAAGCATAATATTTACCCTTGTGTTGAAGAAGAAAAAATTGAGTGAAAGTGGCATTTGAACTAAAATTTGAAGAAAAAACAATAGAAATTCACCCATGCCTGGAAAAGATTGTGAAATGAGAAACAGGTGTATAGATGTTTCTGGCGCAAGTTGAGGTGTCTGGAATTTCAGTGAGCTTCAGTGGTGTTAAAGAAAGGGAGTTTCTTTGCCATTACACTGAAGAACTTGAGGTCCACCATATATATGTGCACAAGTAATCAATAGGGAAATACTGAAAATCTTATCTTAGAAAAATGCCCAGTTGGAGGACTTCCGGTCAGGGCCCCAGCATAGAGCAGGTCACAGGCGGCAGCTCTGTACCCAACCCCAGAAAACTGAGAGAAAGAGGGCCTCCCAGGAACTTGAACTCAGGCAGCATCCCAGGTAAAAATGAATCACCCGTGATGTCTGCTGTTAGAAGTTCCAATCCAGATGCTGGCCTCCGAACTTATACTACTCAGACCTTTGAAGGGCCACTGACAAGAACATCAAACAGCTAGAGATTGACATCACTAATCTGAAGAAATCCCTCGTTTTGTTGTCTGAAGAGACCTCCTAAAATCACAAAGATCCTTATTGGACTTGATTTACTCTATTACAATAGAAAAGGCTGTGTACAGCTCTTGACTGTGTACAACCCTTAAAGAAGAATGTTGCCTTTACATAGACAAGACAAGGAGGGTTAAAGAGAGCATGAAACAGGTAGTGAAGGCCCTAAGAAAAATCAGAGAGAGATAGAGACAGATGAAGGCTGGTACAAGAATTGGTTTTCAGCCTCTCCAAGGTTGTCAACACTATTTCCTCTCATCTTGGGACCATTATTTGGGTTCTTTTTGCTTTTTTCTGCTGGTCCCTGGCCCTCAAATAGGCGGACTAACTCTGTGATACAACAGATAAATAATTTGGTAGCAAAACCTACTCAGATACATTATCATAAGTTAGCTATGGAGGACCACGAAACTCAAGATGAGGTTGTTACTTTATACAGGGTGTTTCCAAAACCCATGTCCACCCAACCTAAAAGAGGGGACTTCTGCCCCTAGACCAAGCAGAGAGGGGCCACCCAGAACCCCCTCTGTCAGGCAATCTGAATTCTTGCTTAGGCTTTGAGGCTAAGCACTGAAAGGGAATATAAATAAAAGATTAAAATATCTATCTGGGTTCCCTGAGGGACAAGCCTGACTGCATAGGGGTTGATGTCGAAAGTATCCCCTCTCCAGGAAAAAGACATCGGGATGGGTATGGCCCTCATGCCTCACTGGACAACGACAGGGGGACTGGAGCCATTACAGGTCCCCTTCAAATACTGGAGGTCAGGCCTCTATCCCCGCCTTCACAAGTTTAGAATTGCCACAGCCCTTCTATACTTAGAGAAGGGAGGAGATGTCAGGGGGAGCTCTGCTTACCCACTGAAGGCCTAAAATCAGCCATAGGCCTAAAATTAGGAATAGGCCTGTCATACATGTATACTAACACCAAGTCTTGGGTCTCAGTGGGAAAACATTGAAGCAGGTGGCTATAAGCTAATGTAAACAGGCAGCTTTTGTGGAAATTTACCAGCCTGAGTAGTCATAGACCTTGTAAATAGGTAGCCTTGGAAGACAATACCAACTTAGATAAGGACAAGTGAATCATAGGCAGAGTCATAGTGACTTGTCCCCTGAACCTTCACCCAGCCGATACCTGGTTCTAAAGATATCTGTATTCCCCCTGAACACCCACACTCCAGTGTCATTCCCTTCCCCACATCCTGCCTTTCTGTGTTTATAACCCCTGTGTGAATGAATTACGATTTGAGAAAAAATAAATTATAAAAAAAAAGAAAGAAAAATGCCCAGTTAACAGGGTGCAGAAAAACTGACTTAAAAAAACACAAAGGTCTAGTACCACATTCCGATCTGATGGTCTTCTGCTCTGAGCTAAGTCAGAGGCTGTGAAAATGGAAAAGTGGGGACATACACAGCAGATATAGACCAGAATTGAAAGTGATAAACAACAAAGAATTGACTTTAAAGATTTCTGGCATGCACAACTAAGCAGATGTTGTTGGTGTGAATCAGATAAGGGAAGGAAAGAATGGTTTTCTTTTTGGATACACTGAGTTTTAAGGACTTATAGCACATCGTAGTACAATATGGACAGGCTTGACTCCAGAGACAGGGAAGGGGAGGGAGATTCAGAGCATTGGATGGAGACATGCAGGACTGAATTTAGTCATATGAATATTTATTGAATGCTTGCTATATTCCTGGCAATGTCCTGACTGTAGTGTCATGAGTTATACTAGAAGACTAACATAAATTATATTATAAAGGAAAATGAAATATTCTAACTTATCAGTAAGTTCAATTGTACCATTCTAAGCACACTGTCTCCAAAAATAATTTTGAACTTTCAAAATAAACATAGAAATCAAGATGAGGCTGAAGAATAAGGAACATGACCAACTGGTATACACACCAAGCAGCTTTATTTCACCATGTTGGAGTCATATATACTGATTCGTGTCCCAGAGTTTACACTTTATTGGCATTTGTTTCTTCTTGATTCAATCAGAACTGTAGCCCATAATTTGGAAGGGAGTCCACACTTTACGCTAGTGAGTTTCACATGAACTGTTAATAAAATGTATTAAAAGACAATACTCAATGGATCTTGTAAGTAGTAACTTGATTACTAGAATTAACATGGCTAGTTCCACTTAGCCCATAATGCTTGTGTAGCCTGGGCCAGTTTGATTTCACAGCATAGTTAATTAAAGTTTGTAGTCACTTATTAGAACTGTAATTGCACAGTGCTACGATTAGGGGACTTTTAAAAATTAAATTGTTATTTACCCAAGTGATGCTGATGTTTTAATGTTGTGTGTATGTCTTAAGAGTGAAATATTTAAGACATTCCCCCCTCATTAATCTTCTCTTTAACATATACGTATTCATGTCCACAGCTGTTTAGTTAGTAAGTTAGTTTGTTCTGTTTCCAAGTATGCTCCTCCCTGTTTTTTCTCCCACTCACCAGGAGCATGACTCCAAGATCTTTCTGTATTGTACAATGATCTTACACATCACACATTTAGCTTAAATTTATACACACTTGGGAGGTGGCTATTTGGTAAAGTGCTGGAACCAAGTTTCAATTCCTAGCACCTATGTAACGAGTCAGGCATAGGAAGTGTCCTATAACCCTAGCACTGGGGAGGGAAGAATAGGAGGACCCCTGGGAACCCTGGCTACCAGCCTAGCCAAATCAGTGATCATCAGGTTCAATGACAGACATTGTCTAAAAGCACAGGGGATGCTGATTAAGGAAGATACCAAACATCAACCTATGGCCTCCTTATGAGCATATATCTAAACACATTCACAGACATGTGTACATACACACACACACAATCACATAGAGAGTTAAGTATATCCCATCAACTTCAAGTTAGTTTGTCCATTTTAACCATGCAGCTTAAGCCAACAATGTTAAATTTTTTAAAAGGTATAAAAGCAACCTAGCAACCTATTGAGTCCAAGAAGTCATTATCACAAACCGACAATGGCTCTGACGATGAGCACAGTTAGAGGAAAGAAGAATGGAAATATTTAGGATTAGGTTATTATTGTAAGTTATTGTACAAAATTATAGGTTTCATCACATTTTCATAGATGTATATAGTGTATTTTGACCATATTCACCTGCATTGGCCCTTGGGTCCCTTCCTCTTTTCCCCTCCCCCTCTATTCCTCCCTTTCTCCTCTTCCCCCTTCTCTTCCCTCTTCTCTTCCTCCCTCTTCTCTTTTTCCTCCTCTCCTCCACCACATCCTCCTCCCTCTCCTCTTCCTCTTGCTCTTCTTCCTTCTCCTCATCCTCCCCCTTCTCTTCCTCTTCCCAAACTGTTACCTTTTTTTTCACAGCTTTTATCTTAAATCAGAGGAGCTGAATTTTTTTACTATTGTCAGCAGACATAGAGCTTCTTAAAGAATAAAAGAAAAAGCAAACAGAGTGTCTTTCTTTCTTTCTTTCTTTTTTCTTTTTTATTTTTTTGCATGAATGTGAAAAACAACACCTCCAAACCACAATAGCAGCTTTTTGTGGAGGAGGGAGGATGGGAGAAGCACTGGGTAAGGGTAAGGGGTAAACTCAATCAGTCCCTGCAGTTTCCAGCTGTGTGAAATAGCTTGAGTGTTTATACTTCCCCTTATTAGGAACACCTGAAAATTAATATAATAGCTTTAAATCACATACTTGGCTACCTGTACCTTTTCTTTAATTCCCATTTGATTAGAGCCTTATAGAAATGTGACTGTGGTAATACAGCAGAAATGACTCATATCTGCTGCCATGTAGAATACAACCAAAGGTCCAGGCCCCACCACTTTCAGCAAGTAAATGGTGGAAAGATGGAAGATAAAGAGAAGCAGAACGGTGTTTGCACAATGAAGAGAGAGAAGCAGAACTGAAGAATCAAGGATAGTGAAGAACAGCCTTATGTGAGTAGCCTAGGGTGCCACCTGACACCATGATGAGATCTTGGTCTGTGCTGCCACCAAGGGCTGTGTCTGAGTCCATGGCCCTGCAGCAGCAGGTGTCTGTGTTGATGTCCATAGCCCATGCAACCACTAAAGGCCATGCGGATGACCCTGATCTGAGCTGCCATCTAGGGCCGTGTTGCTGTTTGAGGGCTACGCAGAACTGGTCCTGTCTCTTGCCATCCCCACCCTTCAACTGGGTAGCATAGGAGAGCTGGCCATGGTGGTGGAAACATAGGTGATCCACCCCTAGGGTGTGAAAGCTGTTCCCATCCCTTGCCATTTGCAGCACTCAGGAAAGTGGGGACTGCACATTGCCTTGGTAGCAGCACATTAGAGCTGTCAAACTGACCAACTCAGCTACCACCCAAGTCCAGATCCTGGGCTTTGAGTTGTACCAACTCAATATGTACCCCATTTACAAACTACTGGAGTGAAGAAGCTAGTCTTCTAGAACCAAAGCTGCAAGATCTCCAAGAGGAATCAGAGTGAGTGTTCAGTATTGATGATATAGTCCAAGCCAAAGGCCTCAGACTAGACCAGGAACTCATTATAATCAATGTTTGCAAGACAAGATATTTGGGCAAACAGTATACTGTGTTTACTGGACACATCACAGCTTCCATGGTTTCATGTTTGGTTGGTTGATTTTGTTTGGGGAGGGAAGTTGCAATGGCAGAGGGGATATGGAGGGATAGGGAGATGAGTGGGATTGGGGTACATGATGTGAAACCTACAAAGAATCAATAAAAAGTCTTAAAAAGAGAGAAGTATGATTGTAATATTCTTGCTTCTTTGCATTCTCTATCAACACCTGCAGAATACCTACACGTATTCTCAATTTTTAGATTAAACAATCTTATTGAAATTTAGTAGTTAGATTTGTATGAACAAATATAAACATATAAGTAGCGTCTCTGTATGGAAAATAAATCTCCATTGTATTTACTTAGAATATAGCACAAGGTCCAGCATATAGAAAACATTTAAAAACCATTTTCTGATTTAAAGATTTATCAATGACTGGATGTTTATCTACATTATGACACTTACTCTTGTACCAAAATAAGAGACTCAGAAGATGGAAAGTAAATAGATAGGCATTAGGACGACAATTCCCCTCTGTGGCATTTCCTGGACACACACACACACACACACACACACACACACACACATATATATATATACATACATATATATATGGAGAGAGAGAGAGAGAGAGAGAGAGAGAGAGAGAGAGAGAGAGAGAG
>NW_021604565.1:28140991-28150219 GCF_004785775.1 Grammomys surdaster
AGAGAGAGAGAGAGAGAGAGAGAGAGAGAGAGAGAGAGAGAGAGAGAAAGGCCAAAATTAAGTAAGTACTGAGCTATAACAGGATGAAGAATGTAGAGGGGATTCAATACTCTCTTCTGGCTGTCATAGGCATCAGTCATCATGTGTACATACCTGTACACATACTCCCATTCATACATACAGTTATAAAAACCTTTTAATATTCATAATATGTTTGCTGGCTGGAAGAGCAAATTATTGGAAAAGCAAATTAAAAGTAGTTAGCCTAAAACACAAAGCTAAGCCAGGCAGTGATGGCGCATGTCTTTAATCCCAGCACTTGGGAGGCAGAGGCACGTGGATTTCTGAATTCGAGGCCAGCCTGGTCTACAGAGTGAGTTCCAGGACAGCCAGGGCTACACAGAGAAACCCTGTATCGAAAAACCAAAAAACAAACAAACAAACAAACCAACAACAAAATAAAAAGTTAAGAGAAGGAAACCACATGTTCTGCCATTAATTCTTCCAGCAGCTAGCTGATAAGTTCTTGGCCTCAATTCCCTCACTTTGACAAGTGAAAGAATTTATCTCTAGCTTTCTGTTTTTCAATAAAATCAATAATATTTATTATGCATTTGTATTATATGCCAAAACACTTTACATTTAAATTTTTTCTTTTACAAAGACTTTTGGTAATTGAGAGGAAGTTTAATATACTCTGTCAAAACATTCTGCCTCACTTGTCACTCCTCTAAATACAACATCTACATCTTTATCATGATGTGAACCCTTCCATTATACACCAGACACTATTTCTTCTCACTCCCAGGCTCAGCCAACATACCCCATCTCTTCAGAATCACTTTCCTCTGTTATTGAATCAATTTAAGAAGCACATAGACATGCTGTGCCTTCTCCTGTCTTACTAAATAAGAAAAACTGTTTTGAGTCTCCATCCATCTTCAGCTACTTCGCATTGTTCTTTCTCACTTTTTTAGAAAAAGTATTGTCTAAGTTTGTCATCTGCAATCTCCTTTCTTCAGTTATCTCTGAAAGAGTTTGCAACCAAACTTTGAACCCTCTACTCTGATTGGACTGACTGCACATGACCATGACTTCCAATTCCTTTCACAGTTGGTGTTTCTTGGATTATACGATGTATTAGAATCACCAGTACATTGATTACTAACACTTGAGGTACTTTCTAAATTTTGGATCTAGAACATGGTCATGTCATCCTTTGTTTCTCATAGCTCACAGGCCATACCTCCTCAGAGCATCTCTCATTGAAGCTCCTCATCTCAGGGACCTATTGTTATAGCATCCTGGTGTCAGAAGGATACATGTGTTAGTTATTTTTCTATTGGGGCAAAAAGATGCCATGACCAAGGCAATTTATTGAAGAAAACATTTGTTTGGGCTCATGATTCTAGAGGGATAGATACAAAATAACCATGGTGGGAATCATGGCAGCATGTCAGAAACTGATAAGTAGAAGCTAATAATTAGCAGGTGATCTTCCTGAGATGGATCCACTGTGGATTAAAATCTAGAAGAGATTTCCTCTTGTAGGGAAGACCCAGAAGAAATCCATTTTAGGAAAGATTCCTGCTATTAATGCTTTTCCTCATATTATTAAATGTATATAACAATCACTAGATATTAGCCCAACATTTTGAGCAGATCTCTGTAGAACAATGAAGATGTACTGTCTTGTAGTGGTGCTATATAGGCAAATAGATGATTTCTTAATTTTTAATGATGATCCTATAAGAATTCCTAAAATTATATTAGTAATTATTAAGCTCTTTTATCAGGAGACTACTATTAGGTTCTCTCTGATAATCAAAACTGCATTGAGAATTCTGTCAGTCTTTAGTCTGATGAGTTAATTGCTTCTTAGATAGCAAGAAGGCACCTACTACTCAGAGCACATTCCACAAGGTTGTAAAACCATTAATGAAAGGTCATAAAATGGGAACTAAGGATTTACTATATGTGCTATGACAAAAGATAAAATATTGACTGGGTTTATCTATACAAAACTTCACTAATACTTAGTCAGAAAAAGTTATGGTTTTTAACTCTCCATGAACCTGTTGAGCTTGGGACTGATGATGAATGTTTAGCCAGATAATTACTCCTATTGAATATGCATGTAAACTTTCTTTGTCGTAAACTTCTAATTTCAGTTAGGATTTGGATTTATGTGTAAACGTGTGGTGAACTTTTGACCATGTGGTTATGTATTCTGAAAGATGTGTAAGTGCTGAGGACAAAGGGAGGAAACTAACTGAGGTGAGGATACCTTTTTTAGACAGAACACCTTTTAGATAGAACTGAACTGAGGATAAATTTTTAGACAAGACAAAAAATAACTTTTTAGACAGAACTGAACTCAAGAAGAACTTAGAAGTAAAGGCATAGATAGCATTTGGAGTAATGATATTGAGTCTAAGGGCATTATCGTGCCATGAGAGCAGGAGGAGAGAGCAAGTTTAGAAGTAGAATGCAGAGTGGAATAACTTAGAAAATGTATGGCAACATTTAAAACTAAGAGAGCAATATGCAGAATGCTAACAGAAAGAGGAAAAATGAAGAAGCTGCAGAGAGATCAGAAGGAGCAGGCAGGCTTCTCCTTACCATGGGACAGAACAGATCTTTTCTTAATAGCAAGACAGGCTTAGTCTTATTAAAGAGAACAAAGCTTTCTTCTTACAGACTTGGGTTTAATTCATTTATTAATAAAGTGTTAAAAGCTTTTTCTTTCTCTATGCAATAAAGATTGGAGCTCATTTTTTCATCCAGAATGAGTGAGTCCTTTCTGTACTGGTGCTTGGTTTTTGCTCCAAATGTATATGTAAGTATGAATGTGTGTATTTAAGTATATAATTATGAGAATGTGTATAAGCTGGCCCAACTGGTTTGCATGGAAATATGTATGAGAGTTTCTGTATATTAATCTATGTGAGTTTATGCTTATTTGCTTATGTAAAAGTTTTTCCTTCTGTGAGTGTGATTCTCTTCTCTTGGCTCACTAGAAGTTTACTGATCCAAACTTCTCCCTAGCCTGCAATCGAGAGACATCTTGGCAAAAGGGAAAAGGCTCTAGCAATTAATTTTTTACTTAATACCCGACTGTTTTATGATGAGGTGGTAAATGCCAGAGACTGAAGCTTCTAGCCTCAAAGAGACTCAGGCCGATCAGCTATATTAGCAAAGTAACTTAGACTTAGATAGGTAAATGTTTCATTATTAAGCAGCAACCCTAAATATCTTGTAATACGAAGTCTTACCCCTGCCATCACTCTTCCCGCTCCACTGCCTCAAGAAGAACCAAACAATAATGATGCACCTCTGGGGCTGGTCCCCCATTAGCAGCAGGTAGGCATGGCACTGGAGGAGTAGTTGAAAGCTTTCATGTTGAGACAACAACCATGAAGCAGAAAAAGAGTTAATTGGAATGTCATGGGCCATTTGAAACCTCTAAACCTGCTTCCAGAGACATACCTCTTCCAACAAAGCTATATGTTGTAATTTTTCCTACATCATTCTACCAACTGAGAACAAAGTACTCTATCCTCACTCAAACCACTACAACACATAACCATACATGTGGTATTAAATGGCATCTATATTCAGAAAACTCTGAGGTTACATCTCCACCCTAGTCATCAACTTAAATTCTGGATTTTTTGTACCTAGCCTCCAACTCACTACTTCTACTTGGGTATTTGAAGACCCAAGACTTCACATGTAAAAACTATATTCTTAATATTTTCTTCCCAGTATGATTCTATCACAGATTTTCCTGTATTCTTCAATTGCAGCCACATTTTTGCTGCTGCTGCTGCTGCTGTTTCACTGGCCACAATTTTAGATTCATCTTTGAATTCTTCTATTATCTCCTAATCTATTCAGCAAATCCATTCAGTCCTTCTTTCAAAATGTATCATTGTGTGAACACTGTTCATCTTTTCCCCTGCCATCGTCTTGACCCAAGTTTTCAAGATGTCTCATTACAAAGGTTTCAGCAGCCTTACCTACTTTTCCCCTCTGAGCTCAGTTTCCTGCAATCTTTTATGTCCCAAGCAGTCCTGCTAAACAAGAATTAGAACTTTCCTATTCTCTGCTCAGTCCACCTTGTGTCTTACCCAGAATCTCCTTGTCTTCTACATCCTTTCTCTGCTCTGTACTACCTCTACTTATCTTCCCGCTGAAACTCTCTACTCAAGATCATATTGTTTCTTCAATTCATTGGTTATATAAGACAGATGGGAAATTGCCAGTGCCTTTACAATACTCTGGGATGTGCTTTTACCCAATACCCCAGAATCTAACCTCATATCTTTTAGCTATTTTGCTCAACTCCTATATGTTATTATGCTATGTATATAAACTCTTCTTTAACTACCTTATTTAAAATGACAGGGTCATTTTTATGAAGTATTTTTCCCATATCTCTCATTACCACTGGAACAATATATTTTACTCTTTTGGTTATTATTGTATGTAGCTAATCATTTATTGTCTACTGCTCCAATTCACATGAGTTGCAATGATTTTCATTTTCTTCACTGTTTTAGACCCAGGGCCTAGAATATTGTGTGTCACATTTAAGATTCTAAATAAATGTTTAGTAAATGAACCTTGTAATGAGTCAAAGTAAGGAAGAATGAAAGAAGGTAGGAAGAACAAGCCATTTGGGGTTAGTCAGTTCTACAGACACAAACAGAACTATAGTATTATGCTAATAATTTTATGGGTAATTATAAGAAATTATTGTAATTAAGAAAATTACAAACAGAAATATATGTTAACAAGTCTCCTGTTAATATATGAAAATTCATAATATTCTCAGTGTTGATTAAAAAAAAAACACAAAAACTAAAAACTGAACTCTACAAAACAGTAATTACTTAAAGGCTACACAAAACATCCTAGTTTTAATGTGTTTATCCATTAGTCTTCTTCTCTTGTGTGAAACAGCAAAAAACCAAAAATCTTATAAGTGAAGGCAAACCATTGATCATCAGAGACAGAAAACAGGCACCTAATGAGTTCTGAATCATTACAGTGCCCATGTTAAGGTACAAGTGAAGGAACTAGTAGACGTAAACTCTGTAAAACTCTGAACAAGCATGGGTCATTCGGTGAGTCACTTGGACTCACTAACACTTTCCCAAGGACTCAATTCATTTCAAGGACCATCTATCTATTCAAGATTGTATGGCTAAATACCTAGAATTTACATTTTTTTTAGAATTTACATTTTGATAAAAACAGAACTCTCTAGGGAGTCTCCAATGTTTATGACATTATAAAATATATTACATGAATGGGTATCACTTTGGGAGGTTCCTAGTTTCCTATGTCATCAAAAATAAATGACACCATATCTAATAATATGGAGAGATGCTATTCTACAGTTGGAGCCTGAGAGGTAGGTTAATGAAGCAAGCCAAAGGCAGTGCTTTGGTAACAAATGGAACACATTCATGGGGACTAGAAAGGTGGCTCAGTGGTAAGAACAAGTGATATTTGCAGAGGACCTGAGTTGGGTCCCTAGCATCCAAGTGATGTGATTCACAACAGTCTGTAACCCCAGCTCCAGGGAGAGCTGACATCTTCTAACTTTGTAAGCACCTGAACTCATCATGTGCACATGCCCTCCCTCTATACCCAGCAAAACACACACATATGCACATAACTAAAAGTAAAATAAAATTGGGAGAAAGGGACAGACTTATTTCTGCAAATTCATTGCTTTACACTATGTGAGATTACAAGTGTTAACCTTTTTGAGATCCATATCCTAAGATATGAAATATAACTATTAAAATAACATCTATAGACATATATGGGGAGTTCGACTTTGTTATTAAAGAGAAATGAAAAGAAGTTACCTTTAAACACCTTTTAGAATAATAAAAATTAACCAACTAAACAATGGCCAATGTTGAGGTTAATGTGCCTTAATAAACTGCTATTAGGAGTATAAGGGGTGAAACAGCCTAGCAGAGTTCCATACATCCACATAAAGAACATGAAAAAGTGTTCAAAGCATCTTTTCTGTGACCTAAATGTCAATCACGCCTAAATGTCAATCAGTAGTGACTAGATAAACAAAAGAGTTCAAATTATATAACATAACTATAACCAATAGCCAAGACGTGCTCATCTGTAGTACACATTCAACACAGATCGCTTTAACATCAGATAAAAGAACACTGACCAAAAAGGAGAGCCCACTATATGTTCTCTTTTTTTTTTTTTGTAAAAACCTGGAGATTGTAAATGTAGCTACAGTGACAGGACAGCTCAGTGGTTACCAGGTATGAAGAACAAATGCACATAGAAACTTTTAGAAATGGTAGACATATATGGCATCTTGATTGTGCTTATAGGTTTGGGTATAAAAAACTGTGTCAAAGTTCAGCACAGTGTTTGGCACACGTCTACAGTTCCATCAATAAGAAGGCTGAGATAAGCCCAACTTAGGCTGTATATCAAAACCCTGTCTTAACAGAAAGCTAAAACTTCTTAAACTATATACTTTATATTTGTAGTTTTATTATCTATGAGCTTTATTTCAGTAGATTTAAACTATCAAATAGTAAGCACTATTTGTTTTAAAATGAGAATATATGGCAGCTATGACAAAAGAATTTCATGGTCTATATATGGAATGTGGTAAAGATAAAATGGTCAATAACTAAGGCAAAGTTATTCTAGAAAGTAGATGCAGAGAAAATAATTTTGAATGTGGAAGATTAGATGTAACAAAATTGTAGTTGTAACTCTGAATGCATAAGTGAAGCCTACTTGCCATTTATGAGTTCTTTCATACATAAGCAAGCATTGAATCTTATTATTAATGTTCAAGGCACAACATGAATCCTAGATGCCTGTTTTGAGCTTTAATTGTAAAGGATATTAGAACTGTGGTTGAAAACGGACTTTAGCAGTTCCCCAATGTTTATTTCAGAGCTCTGCATCTGTGTACCTCCCATTCTTGGTCATTAGGACAATGATCATAAAAACCCTGGTTTCTTCCTCCAAGGCTCCTGATAAGTAAGGAATAACAAGAAAGGAGGCTGCCCCTGAAGCCCACGTCTGGGACCCTCAGCCTCATCATAAAGTCACCTCAGTGACACTGGGGGAAGTAAGTGAGGAACAGGAGCCTGGACAGCTCATTCCTAACAACTTGGCAACTTGGCATGTGGCACCTACATACTACCGCATGTCTTAAATACTTGTGACCTCCCACACTTGATTTGACAGCTGCCTCCACTGCCAACACACAAGATATACCCTCTTCATCATTATCAGCAACTCCTGTCTCAAAAGTTTGTTTAAGCCAAAAGTGAGAACATATACCTCTCACCTTAGCCAAGAGGACACTGATACAGAATCACACATTGAGTTGAAAGCCAGCAGTACCGTATAAGAAACCTTTGTCAACGATCAGGAGGAAAAAAAATATGGTCAAATCTCATTCTTTCTTTAAGGTTCTCTTGAGAGAAAACCCCTGACTTTTAATCCCTCAGACTATAAAAATACATTATAACACAGATAAATTTTACCTAACATCACTATCCAATGTAAATAAAATCAACAAAGCAATATCCTCTGAAATAATCGCCTCAGGTTTTAAAGAGCCCACTAGGTTTACAACAAATCTCATCTCTTGCATTCTATAGCTGTAGAGTTTGTCTGGTTTAGAACAAGGGAAACATAGGCAACAATGGTACTTTTGAAAAAACGCACAATTTCTTTGCGTTAGAAAATCATAAGATTTTGTGTTGCTAGTTCCTCACCCTAGAACTGACCCTAATACTTGTATGTAATTAAAATGGTATGAATGCAGATTGGGTAGAAAATTAAAAAAATAACTAAATAAAATAAAGAGAAATATGAAGGAAAAAAAAGAAAATCGTAAGACTACTCTGTAAGCCATTAACAATAATGGCAAGTACATTTCATAAATGACTCTAAGAAAAGGGATCTTTGGGGAAGGAAGGAGTATGAGAGAACACAGCAGAAACTCTTGACACATTGATTATTTATTTTACACTGCCTCATAACTACTCCTCTTAAAATATTAGCAATCACAAGAGCGTAATGTGTTTTTACTAGTTCTTTTGATGTCTCTAAAACTTTGCAAAAAGGATGGGGAACTGACTTCTAACATAACAAAGAGCTTCTCCCCATCATGCACTGCGATGTGTGGTTACAGAATGAATCAACCACAAGCAATAGGCTAATTCCCATGCAGCAAGTCTCCTTTCATCCCAAACCATGTTTATTTAATTAAATCCGATGTCCTCGTTAATGGTGTTTCCAAATATCTTTTGATCCGAGCTAAGTGTTTCTACATACTGGACTTCAGTTGGCAATAACCACAACATTAATGGAAAGATGTTAGGCATATAAATTATCCAAAACAGTTGAGGAAAGCTTATAAAGGCACTAAACTTGCAAGAGGAACTGTTCTAGAATGTGAAGTTGTGATTTAAATCTTGCATGACTTAAGTATGGGATTCTAAGTGAGCATTTGGGAAGCAAAGGAAACCTTCGCTAATGAACCTTCAGGGACCAGTTAGCACAGTTTGTTAAATTGGAATGCTAATTAGGTCTAGGCAATAGTTTAAATCAACCTAAGTGCTTGTTAGTTTGACCAATTATAGCTGCCCAATAAGTGTTTGTTAAAATTCAATAATTCTGTGTCCAGAAGGGATAGTCTATGAGTGGCTGAGTTGAAAAAAAAAAGATAGGCTATTAGTCATGAATAAATTTTACAGAAAGTGGAGTATTTGTTCACAACTACTGGAGGACTAAGGTCACAGCAGTAATGGCTCAGTTTCATCTGTTTCTTTTGCTAAGCCCTTTAAATGATGTGTCCTAGTGAAAACAGATAATTTTTGAAGAGTATGTGTGTATGTGTTTGTGACTTATGCCATCTAACCAAGAAAATAGTGCTTAACATGAAAGACTTGGGTTATTAGTCAGTCCAGGGCAACAAACCATTTAATGACTGGTGGTTTGAATGATAATAGATTTACAGGCCCATGTATTTGGATAGAATTATTTGGGAAGGATTAGGAAGTGTGGTCTTATTAGAGGATAAGAGGAGGAGTCACTGGAGGTAGGTGAGCGTTAAGGTTTCAAATGCTCATGGCATTCCCAGTTAGTGCCTGTCTCTCTCTCTCTCTCTCTCTCTCTCTCTCTCTCTCTCTCTCTCTCTCT
>NW_021604565.1:28150229-28151347 GCF_004785775.1 Grammomys surdaster
TCTCTCTCTCTCTCTCTCTCTCTCTCTCTCTCTCTCTCTCTCTCTCTGTTTCATTCTCTCTGACCCTCCTTCTGTCTGCCTCATGGTTGTGGATCAGATATAAGTTTTCAGTTACTGCTTCAGTGTCATGCTTGCCTACCTACTGCCATGTTCCCTACCTTGATAGTCATAGATTCCACTACCCTTTAAAACAAAGAGCCCCAAACCAAATGTTTCCCTTTATGAGTTGCCTTGGTCATGACATCTTAGCACGGGAATAGAAAAGTAAGTAATACAATGGCAAACCAAATCTAGAACCCATGATGGTCACCTCTGGGGTATCTTCTATACATATTGTTATTTAGGTCTTTCTCCATTTTATAACTTCCCGTTCTATCCCTAAAGTCTGGTACTTTCCACTCAATGTACTTTCAAATGCCTATTCTTGGCTTTAAACCACTGGCGGCCTGTGGCCTTTTAAGTCACCCTGTCTCTACAAAACCATCTCAGAATTGTTCACATGTTTCCTAGGTGCTAGCAAATGCAAAGGCCAGTAGTTCCCATGAGAACATGCACACTGCTGACTTTAACCTAAAATTATGTAAGAGCCAGGGTCATTGCTATAGGGAATAGACAAGCCCAAAAGAGATAATAATTTGCCTTTTGGGTAACTTTGGTAGAGGTAGTGAATCACTGTGTTGGGGAAATTGTGTTA
This sequence comes from Grammomys surdaster, assembly GCF_004785775.1. Lineage (NCBI taxonomy): Eukaryota > Metazoa > Chordata > Mammalia > Rodentia > Muridae > Grammomys > Grammomys surdaster. The sequence continues at coordinate 28,150,924 of NW_021604565.1, forward strand.
GTTTCAGACACAAACATATGATATTTAGGGCAACTGTGACCAAACTGCTGGCTTGAGCAGTAAGTATTAAACTTAGATGCAAGTAGTATAAAACCACAAAACCAGGATTCACTTGAGATACATTCATGATGTCTTTCTTACATTTAATAGGAAGAAAGAAACAGGAATTTTTTTTCATTAAGGAAAACTACCAACAGTCACCTGTCACTCAAAACTCTCTTGGGGACCTTAGTGTAATATCCTGAAAAAGATGCAAGCAAGGAAGCCTGACATGTCTGACCTTCACCCCAGGTAGCCTAATAAAACTTTTCTTCTTCTTCTCTCCTCTCCTCTCCCCTCCCCTCCCCTCCCCTCCCCTCCGCCCGGCCGGACCCGCGCCGCGCGGCGCGCGCGGGGGGGGGGGCGGGCGCGGGGGGGGGGGCGA
>NW_021604565.1:28151447-28169217 GCF_004785775.1 Grammomys surdaster
CCCCCCCTCTCTCTCTCTCATGTCTATTTCTGTTTCTGTCTGCCTCTCTCTGTATCTCTCTCAGTCTCTCTCTCATACTCAGATGGATGCTAGATACTCTGTTTTATTCTCTCACTATCTTGGGACTTCTGGCAAGAATTTCCTGCTGAAAACCTACCCTTTGTAAATGAAGGTAATATTTTAATTTGGGTTATTTTCCTGTTGTTGTGATTAAAAAAAACCACCCTGATAAAAACAGCTTAAGAAAAAAGTGGCTTATTGTGGCTCACAGTTCAAGGGTATAGTCCATCACGGCAGGGAAGTCAAGGCAACAGAATGAGCATGAAACAGCAGGTCACACCTGATAGGTTATATTTCTGCCAGTGACGAAATGAGCCAATTTAAGCCAGATTAGATTAAAGCAGGCTTATTGAGAAGCTCCTCTCGGACGGAGGCCAGGGAAGTCACCATGGGGAAAGGGGAAGTGGTTGGGGAGAAAGAAAGAAGGGGCGCATGGAAAGAGAGAGAGAGAGAGAGAGAGAGAGAGAGAGAGAGAGAGAGAGAGAGAGAGAGAGAGAAGAAAAGAATAGGAGGAGGAAGAGGAGGAAAAGAGAGAGCGGGAGGGAAAGAAGAAAAGAGGAGGAGGAGAGAGGGAGGGAGAGAGAGAGAGGAAGAGAAGAGAAGAGAAGAGAAGAGAAGAGAAGAGAAGAGAAGAGAGGAGGCCAGCCACGAGTACATGGAGAGGGATGGAGAGGGAGAGGAAGAAAGGAGAGACCAGAGATGGAAGAAAGTAAGAAGAGCAAGAACAAGAAAGAGAGGAGGGGATGAGCAGCCCTTTTATAGTGAGTCAGGTACACCTAGCTGTTGCCAGGTAACTATAGGGTGGAGCCTAGACAAAATGCCAACACTGGGGCTTTCAGGGTGGTGGTTGAGGTTTAGTAATAATAAAGACACGGAGCCATTCATATAGTTTAAAGCTGTTGGCCTGTTTGCTGGGGCAGCCTCTCAGCTAGCCCATCTAACTTGACCAGAGTTCTCCATTATTGTGTCTTTCCACATGGTTCTCTCTGCCTATCTCCCTGCTCTGTTCCTGCCTCCCTTCTGTGTCTCTCTGCCAGGTCTCTCTACTCCAGTTTCAAGTGGCTAACCAACCCTTTAACACGCAAAACCACACTCTTGACTTGTACAGTTGTCATTGGAGGCCACAGGACCTTCACTAGGGCAGCTTGCCTTTCATTTGGGGGCAGGTGAGGAAGCAACGTTTACATATCCTGTTAGCCTGGTGCCAGTTCAATTAACAATTGAGAAGTCAGGGACACACCATTTTCATGGCCAGTAAATACAATGTTTGTGGGTCACCTAATCACACAATCAGCTGGGTCTTCTCACATCAATTATCTTAAAGATATTCCCCAGCAGGCATGCCTGAAAGCTCATCTCCTTGTAGATTCTAAATCCTGTCACATTGACAGTTATCATGAATCCTTATGCTTTTGCTGTGTCTTAATCTTCATTATTTTATGACACTCTCCAGCGTTAGGTACTTTTTAGAGTAGTTCGGCCTTCATGGCATGATACTGTCAACTGTCATGGTTTTCCTTGGATCTCTCCATCTGGTCCCAACTTTTGATATTATTACTGTTCTTCATCTTAGTCTTCCTAAGGCTCTGTCCTGGGAAAATATCTTCTTCACCTTACTGTGAACTGTAGGGAAAGAAAACATAGCACAAATTTATTTATATACATTCTAGGCTGGAAACTATAAGTGCTTTCCACACAGTATCTCATTAAAGCCTACTAGCAACTCCACAGGTAGGAACTGTTCTTATTCCTCTATTTTATGTGGAAGATCACGTAGTTTTATCCATCACTGAGTAGAACTAATATCACTGAGTAGTACCAATTTTTTGTTTTATCCCTGTATATCTACACACACACACACACACAATATGAGTGTAGGATGGGGTGCTTTATCATTCTGTCCCCCCAAAAATTTAAATTCAAGCTTCCCAGTAAATTTAGAGTTCTCTGACTGGTTATTGAGCTTTACCATGGTCAGTACCTCTTGTAGTGCTGAATCTATAAAGTTAAAAAAAAAAAGGAGCAATCTCTGACTTCATCAAATTGACTGTCTCTTTGGGGATGTGAACTGTAAAACAAAATAGAATTAGATTGTGATAAGCAAAAGAACTGAACATAAAAAGAATTAGGTAGAGAGAAGCAGAAGACCGTGCACCGGGTAAAAGAGTAACCTCACGAAAGCACCCATTACAAATCCTTGGAGACTGTGAACACCTTAACGAAGAATATGGAGATGGGATTTTATACATAGGATTAAGTTTAAGGAACCTGACAGTATAAGATTATCTAAAACAAGGTACTCAGCCCCAGTTTAGTCACTGGGGTCCTTAAATGTGAGCCATCAGAGACTGGGTGACTATGACAATGAATGAAGCAGGAGGCATTTGATGAATGAGAGATCCACCATTACCGTGGCTATCTTTGCAAGTTGAGGGAGGGGCCACAGGATAATAATACAGCATTTTCCAGGCAAGTTTGTCTTATAACCTGTGAGAAAATGTGAATATTGATTATCCTATAAACTCAAGGCACTGGGTTTCTAGTGATATGAGCAGAAACATTCTCCAGGACTAGGGAGAAGCAGCGTGACATTGCCAGCAGTTCTACATGCCTGGTAGAACCTGTGCTGAGCTTCGAACCCGCTGAAACGTCTCTGCAGCTCGAAGCCACCAAATGCTGATCTGTTGTTGGGTGGTTTGAGTAAGAGTATTCCCATATTTGGACAGTAGTGGCATTTGTTTGGGGGACACTTAGGAGGTGTGGTCTTATTGTAGGAAGTGTGTCATCAGAGGTGGGCTTTGAAAGTTTGACGCATGCCATTTCCAGTTGATATTCATATATTCTCTCTCTCTCTCTCTCTCTCTCTCTCTCTCTCTCTCTCTCTCTCTCTCTCTCTCTGACTCTCCCAATCAACTGAGACTTTCCCTGACATAGCTCCTTCTCAAAACCAGGAACAGGCTTGGCAGAGCTTGTAATGGCCTTGGGGGAGCTGCAGCTTCAGTTCCTGAGAAATCAACTTTTCCTACCTTAGAGGCTCTAGTTATGGGTTCAACAGTATCAAGGCCTCTGTGCACTGTGTCTCTGATGTACTTAAGAGAGCTGTGTTCCCCTTGTACAACATGGTTTTATGTAGCCTCCCGCTGCTGACTTATTCCAGTGCATGACAGTTTTTGCTGCTTTTGTCCCATTTCTTGCCTGGATAAGGTGCTGTACTTATTACCGGACTTGTTAGGCATAAGGCATAGCTCGTGAAGACCTCTTGACTCCAGCTTTTATCTTCTCTGTCTTTTATCTTACCTACTTTTCTTATCCCCTGGCACTGCCCCCTGTCACTGAAAGGATCTGATGGTTCTGCGCTCGCTCTCTCTCTCTCTCTCTCTCTCTCTCTCTCTCTCTCTCTCTCTCTCTCCCTTCCTCCCTACCCGCCACCCCGCCCCGTGTGTGTGTGTGTGTGTGTGTGTGTGTGTGTGTGTGTGTGTGTGTTTCTTGGATGTGAGCTCTCAGCTTGCTGCTCGAGCCACCATCCCTTCCTGCTTTTATCCCTCTGGAACCATTCGTTTGGAATGGTGGCAGGTAGTCAATAGAATAAGTACTGTCACGGTTAGGGTTTTATTGCTGTGAAGGAACACCATGACAAAGGCAATTCTTATAAAGGAAAGCATTTAGTTGGGTCTGGCTTACAGTGTCAGATGTTTAGCTTATTGTCATCATAGCAGGAAGCATGGCAGCATATAGGCAAATATAATGCTGGAGAAGGAGCTGAGAGTTCTACATCTTGATCCAAAGGCCACCAGAAGAAGACTGTCTTCTATAGGTAAGCAGGAGGAGGTTCTCTTCCACGCAGGACGGAGCTTGAGCATAGGACTTCAAAGCCCACCTACCCAGTGACTTGCTTTCTCTAACAAGGCCACACCTACTCCAACAAGGCCACACATAATAGTATCACTTCCCATGGGCCAAGCATATTCAAACCACCACAGCCACTTTCCCCAAAATCTTTATTTACTTTCCAATCCTCTTAAGCTGTGAACATGTATCACATGGAGGCTGGAGATTAAAGTAGTAAATAAAACTGAAGTTGCAGGACATCTAACCTTAAAATCAAAAGGTACCCTGAATTATTAGGGTCACTCTAATGCAAACGTAAGATCCTTGACTGAAGACTGGAGAAACAGAACAGAAGCAGAGGTGAAACTCTAAGAGAACCTTGAGTAGGGAATGTTTTCCATCTATTTTTTTTTTCTGTTCTCATGCATGTTAGTCAAATTCCTCTTTTTGTAAGAATGTATGGTGACCTCAAATATGGTAGAAGTTATGTTTTAAGCTAGTAAGAAACCACAAGACCCACAATGCATGCAGCCCTTAGAAACTGGAGAATTCAAGAAACTGGAAAGTCTCTGATAGTTTAGAAAAGAACACAGCCCTTCCACCACCTTGAAGTTGGTTTGGGGATCTGAGCTCTAAAAATGTTAGTTTGGGGTAACACTTTATTGAGGCATTAGGAAAACAATAGAATGGACTGCTTATTTGAAATTTGATTTTTTCCCCTATTTTTTGGAAATGGCAGAAGCTCCACCCATTTATTCAGGTCAGACATAGGTGCTTTCTTTATTCCTTCTTCTCCAGATGCACTCACCTATAACAATATCAGGTTCTGTAGATTTTCACTATTAAGTCATCTACTGTGTCCTTCACTAATTCAGATCACCTGCATCAGAGGGAAGCCGCATCTACCCACCAGCCACTCTCCACTGAACAGCAAGGGTCAGTCTTCTGCCCTGATGATTTCACGTTTAGATCTTTTTCCTTGAAATACTTCTATGACTTGCTTTGTCGCTCAGTTAGAGCTTTCTTACATGGTCTTAGATCCTCCATTGTTTACCTGTCTTCGATCATATTTCCCAACACTCGTCATAATAAAAGCATCCCCTCAAGTGCTGGTGATGGCTTCAGAGTCTCCAAAGCTACCATCTGGGTGTAATTAGTGCTCCATTTTCATCTGCTTTTAAGACCCAGATTACTCCCTGCATCTTGTACCAGGTCCACTAAAGAGTTAGCTCCCTGACGCCTGACGTCAGGACCTTGGGGTTTCAGCCTAACATAGCTATCATGGTAATTGATGTTTATTCTCCATTAGGGCAGGTTCTACTGAACTTTTCACTGTGCTATTTCTATCCTAGGGGACAACATAGAGTAGGTGCTTAGTAAATGCTCATCGGCTAATACATGACCACTTGAGCAGCAGATTAACATGCTTGAAATCTCTACAATGTTTCCCGTGACATTTCTAGTAGCCATTTTCTGGGAAGTCTGAATCACATACTTCTCAAGATGTAATCATTTTGTCCCTGTTACCAATTTTCACATTCTTTATGGGTTTTTTTTTTTTGCCTTTAAAATATGCAGTAAGCTATAAGAGAAAGGTCCCCCCTTTCCTTTTCATGTTATAATTATTTTTGCATTCCTCATATTATTTAAAACTTATTTAGTAATTACTTTTTGAGCCATTTCAATGTGCCAGTCATTAAATCCTGAGAACATTAGGAAGTGAATAAAATAAAGCAAGTTTGGTTTTGATGAAATTGCATTTTAGCATGTTCATAGAGTAAGGAGAATCAGAAAGTAAACAGAACCACATTGTTAGGCAGTACTGCAACCCTCGTTTACTTGACGTTTGACATTTTACATTGACTTTATGTAGCATAAGTCAACTATGGCCCGTTAAGTTAAAAATTCTAGAAATAATTGCCAAGTTTGAAATAACTGTAATATATTGCTATACTTACACGACCATTAATCTCTTACGGTGTCTAATTTACATATTAATATTTTTGTAGACACGTGTAGGAACTGCAAAGAAGTATCTGCGGTTGGATATTCTGCAATTTCTGACTTACCTTGGGGTCCTCCTTATGAGGGATTATTACTTACTGTGGTTTCACAGTCGGAAAGTAGCACATGTCTACAGGTGTGTTACTTAGAGTAACTTCGAAAATACTCAAGCAGGGAACAAAAGCAATCCCGGCAGTGGGTAGTTATTTATTTATTTAGATTTTTAAAGACAGAGTTTCTCTGCATAGCCCTGGCTGTCCTGAAACTCACTCTATAGACCAGGCTGGCCTCGAACTCAGAAATACACCTGCCTCTGCCTCCCAAGTGCTGGGATTAAAGGCGTGCGCCACCACTGCCCCGCAGTGGGTTTCTTGTTACCCTGAAGCATACAAGAACAGAAATAATGTTTTCTGCCTTTGAACAGGAGATTGCTAGTGCAACAACTAATTCAAGCCCTCTGAGCCTGCATCTTATCTATAAAAAGACAGTAGTTAGACATGCTTCACGGGTTTGTTTTGAGAAAGAGTGATCTGCAAGAACACAACACAAGCAGAGAACCACCTAGACACAATTTAGGGCCGACTACACACAGACTCTGGGAAAGCCCACCCCATCTATCACTGGTACCGCCCTCTGAACAGAACTCTACTTCTTATTGGTTCCTTTCCTGTCCGTCTTGCCTTTCCCAAGAGCGTAGCCCAATCGCTTCAGGCTCCGCGTGGCGCCAGGCCCCTGGGTCTTCCGGTACAGCGTTTGCGTCACGGCGGGCGGAAGTGGCGCTGCTTGTTTGAAATCGGCAGGGTGGGTTCGCGGCGCACCCGAGCCGCCGGGGTTGCTATGTCCACCCCTCCGCTGGCGCCCACGGGCATGGCGTCCGGGCCCTTCGGCGGCCCGCAGGCGCAGCAGGCCGCGCGCGAGGTCAACACGGCCACGCTGTGCCGCATCGGGCAGGAGACCGTGCAGGACATCGTGTACCGCACCATGGAGATCTTCCAGCTGCTCAGGAACATGCAGGTGGGCGCCTGGGGTGACAGAGCTGGTGAAAGCCGGCCTCCGCGGGCGACCTCAGGGTGGCCGTGTCGCCTCTCCACCCCAGGTCCTCAGCATGTGTCTGCTCTTGCCCTGAGAGACTGCTGGTGTGGAGCTCCCACCTCCTTACCCCAGACCTGGAAGACCTCAGGCTGGCCATCCTGCTTTACACCCTTGGTTGCCAGCGTGTGTCTGTCTCACGCCCTGGAAAACCCTCAGGCATGGACACACCCCCTTACACCCAAAGTCCCCAGCATGCATCTATCCCTTGCTCAGGGATACCTCAGGTGGACACCCCGTTATACCCAATGTCCCCAGCATGAGTCTGCCTCCAGACATGAGCCATTCCAGACATGGTCACCCCTGTTTTCCCCAGAACTGTACCCCACCTTGCTTCTCTCCCACAACCCAGACGACCCCTGTACTGGCTATGCTCATTACCCCCAGAAGTGTTACAAGCATGTATCTGTCCCCCTACCCCAGGGAGTCATCAGGTGCGAGCCCCTTTACCACCAGTCCCAGTCCGTAGGTGCCCATCCTAAAGATCTTGGGCTGTTTGTGGCATTGAAGTCACTTATTCTAGATTGGACCAAGTTTTGTAAACATCGTGTTTTTCAAAGTTCAAATGGATCACACCATACGTGCATTTCAAAATTACTTTAAAATTTTTTAGAGCAAAATTCCTTCTGGAGGAGATGCCCAGAAGCTGAAGAAATCAGACAATAGTTTACCCCATTAAGCTGTTAAGTTTTGACATATTTAGGAATGTACTGTGACCTCATCATAGTCACAATCGTGAAAACACATTATCCAAGAAATTTTCCTTACACTCCTGTGACACGTTTCCCTCCAACCCCATGGAGCTACTGTTAGTTTGTGTTTTGTAGTTGTATGTGATAAGAATCTCGTGTGATCTTTGTTGGTCTAGGTTCAGCATATCCATATGCTATCTTTTTCTCTTACTATTTTGTTGAGTGAGTACATGGCGCCTTTTCCTTTGTTCATCTGTTGGGCCGTGATTGGGGTTTTTCTACTTTGGACCTCTTATAAGTAGTGCTGCCCTTACAAATCATGACCAAAAAAAAAAAAAATTTTTTTTTAATGAGATTTTGTACAGGAATGTCTTTCAGTTGATTTCAGAGTGGAATTACTGAATAGTGAAATGTGTGTATTTTTTTAATGTGTGATTTATTTGAATCTCCATCAGAAAGCAGTCTCTGAGGGTTCCTTTTTCCCTCTTTATCATCATTTGTTACTGTTGTTTCTCTTTACTTTGCCAGCACTTCCTTTTCTTCAAGAAGTCCTTCGAGGAGCAGAGGGTTTATAATTTTGAGGGCATCCCACTTGTGATTTGTTCACAGTTCTTGCTTCTGGTATCAAACTTAAAATTGAAAAAGCAGTGGAAGTTTCCCGTGGATGTTTTGCTCTTTGAATCTTTTTATAAGCTGGCTAAATTCTGAAGGGATGCTTATGGGAGTCAGTTCGGGTCTAAGTTCATCTTTTGGCTTCAGATTGTTCCGGTGCAGTTTGTTCGTCATTCTTAGTGCTTGCCTATCCTAACACTCCGAGATGCAGAAAGCATCTTTGTTCTACTCAGGAGGCTCAGAGAGGTAAACTGACTGCTCCAAAGCTACTTAGCATAGTATCACTGATGCCATGTCTTGAGACTGTTAACAATTTTTACTTCTGTGGGTGCCCTAAAGAGTATTTTATGGCTTTTGTTTGTTTGCTTGAAGAAAAGATAGTTGAAATTTTCATCTCTGGTTTTTATAAAAGTGATTCTGTTCTGTGGGAATCTCTTAGTACTCTGTCAGTGACTTTGTGAAATGTTATACAAAGATAATACCATGCTAAGTGGACTCAAAGGAGAAGTTTGAAATTCTTTGGGAGTTTCAAGTGAATAGATTCATCACAAAATGACTGGAGTATGGGTTGTGTGATGTCTCTGAATTCAGCGGGCCCTATGTTTCTTATATTTAGCCTGCCCTGTGCCAGCATCTGGATTAGCGTGTGTAGAAGCAGGTATGGTCACACATCACTAATCTCCTGCCAATTACTCTTCTTGGGCAGGTACATAATTGTATGAACAATTTCAAGAAGTATTTTTTTATTCCTATTTTGCAGTTTAGGAAACTGAGGATCAAAGAGAGAATAAATGGATCACTCACCATTATAGATGACTCTAATAACCTGTTGTTACATCGCTTACGTTGTTGGTTGTTGTTGAGCCATCTCTATTAGTAGCAGAGATAGAATTCAACTCCATCACCTGCAAGAAAGAGACTTTCTGAAAGCCCTGCCCCATAAACAGGCTTCAGGTAGATCTGTTTTTCTGACTGGTTTGTAAGGGCTGCAAGTTACCTGTCTACCTTTCAGCTTGTGCCCAAACTCATCTCCAGCTCTGTGGGACATTACAGTGGTCCTAAAAGGCAATGGCAGAGTGCCCTTTTAGTTCCAAATGGTCAGAAGCAACGATAGAAACAGATGATCTTAACTCTGAACAACATGAGTGTTCATTTAACCATAGGCTGCTTATCCAATTTCCATTATGTGTGGTTCATATGGATATCTAAGTGGATATTTAAGGCAGAGTGCAGCTTGCTCTTAGCTTTTGCTTGTACAGCAGTTCCGTTACAGCGAACTGTTAACATGGTTCTGCTTCGTTTTTTATTAACCTTGTATGTACACACAGGAGCAAACCCCAGGAACAGGACATCATACTACAGTTTCCGGCATCCTCTGGGCCGGTGAGGATCTTAACCCAGCTCCCAGCGGGAGGGATTCCCTACCCGTGATGTTTAAAATACCCAGATTTCAAATCATTAGCCCATGAAAATGCATAGTTACACACTGGTACAGTTACTCCTAAGCATTTCTTTGTGAAAAGCGATTCTTTGTGTATTACTGTCCTTTAGCTGCTCAAGATTCCGGAAACTGTAGACTTCTCCAAAGGAAAAAAAAAATTAGCAAACATTTTGAAAGAAAAGTGTTCAAGGTGTTAAGAAGTATCTCTCCAGATATCCCTGAATACCAGATTAAGATTCCCCGTGGAAAATGGCATTGCTTTGACTCTGTTGGTTATCCTTTTAATCTTTTGTTTCATATTTTGACTACATAATATATTCATAATTTAGAAATAACAACAAACTGCAATGAGCATTTTCCTTCCTATTCCCTGTCTGCTAGGACCTAATCCCTCTCTGTAAGCAATGGTTGTTAATGACTCTAGCTGCTGTTTGTAGTTCTCTTTCGAATTCCCTTTGCATATTTAATCACATCTGGCTATATTTTGTCTCAGCCCTCCTTTTTGCACAGATAACAGCATATTGTGGACACTACTTTGTACTTTGTCTTTCTTGTTTGATAGACTTGGGAATTTATTCCTATGAGTATAGAAAGTACACCCTTTCTCTCTTTCCTTCCCTCCCTCTCTCCCTTTCTCTCTCTCTCTCTCTCTCTCTCTCTCTCTCTCTCTCTCTCTCTCCCTTTGCAGTATTCCACTGCAAGGAAGTACTGTAGTCAAAGTCTTAATGCTGCTTTAAAGTTCTCACTCTTATGCTGGAAGAAATGATAATGTCTCACACAAAGGAGGTTTTAGAAGTAGCTAACTTAACTGAGCAGGCTCACGGCGTGGGGGGGTGTCACAGAGAATAAAGCAGCAACCACGGGTCTGTGCTAGGTCCTCTGCATACATGTTGTGGTTGTTGAGCTTGGGATGTTTGTAAGTCCCCTAAAAGTGGGCTTGGGATGTCTCTGACACTTTTTCCTCCTCGTGGGACCTTTTTCCTCCCACTGGACTGCCTTGTTCAGGATTGATATGAAGGTCTGTGCTTAGGCTTATTGTGACTTGTGAGATCATGTAAATGTGTTGTATGAGAGAGGAATAAAGAGAAAAAGAGAAGAAGGAGAGCTCACCTCACCCCTCTGCTGGTCCGGTTACAGCTTCTTAACAGATGTATCTGCCCGGGACTGTTGCTTCTTTCCCCCATAGCTGCTGTCTTTGATGCTCTGATGCCATATTCTCAAATATTCTCCAAGTTTCTCTGATGTGTTTATATTTCCATTTCAGAATAAGCGTTCTTTGTTTACTTTTCCACATACATCTTAGATCAGAAAAACAAGAAAACCTGTTAGTGATGTTATTGGTTCTTCAGCCTAGAAAACCTTACACTGTCATAGTGACCAAGAACGTGGAATGTCCTTTTCTTGTTTTATGTTTTAAATTTTTATTTTTATCTTTTCTAAGTTTATTCTAGATGTTTTATTGTCATTGTAATAGGTTCTTGCTTTTCCATTTTCTTTTGAAAGCAAAGCTATTAAAACTTTCTAAATTTTATACTTACCTTCTTATGAGAGTCTTTTATTATTGTGGCTTTTTAATGATGTCATTTGTAAACAGTGATCACTATATTACTTCATTTTTAGGGTTTCAGCCTTTCCTCTATGGTCACCCTGGCCAGCTCCTCTGCAACAGACTGCATCAACAGTAACAGTGGTCTTAGTATATGTCTTTTCTGTCTCCGACCTTAGTGAGAATTCCTTCAATATCTGCCTATCAATCATGATGTTGGTATTATAACGTAAATATGTTTTTCATATCTGGGGGAATTTTACTATAAGAATAGATGATGAATTTAGTTGAATACCTTTTTAGTATCTGGGGATGTGATATATTTATGAGGTTTCATCCATATTCATGAGAGAGATGGTTATTGATGAGCTTTCCTGCAGAGTAGTTGCACCAGGGCATGCAGGAGGGATGGTAGGTGCTATTACCATAAGTTCTGGAGAGTGTGGAAGCCTCATCACTCATGGTGCTGCCACTCTTGCGACCAGAGCAATGCTTGACACACGCAAGGTGAGTGGTAAGCTGATGTTGTAGAAAAACCAATATCCAAACTTACTACGTGGGCAGATTTCAGGTGCGTAATTCGTTGCATTTCAACAAGATTGCTTTTCTTCATAATAAGACTCATCAATCTTTTTGTACCTGACGTAGACTTCTTGTGAACACATAAGCGTAGACCTAGGGGTGAAATGCTCATTAGAATTATTCAGACTGTACACCAAACCTCTTGTGCTAAATATGCTACAAAGAGGAGTTCAGTTCTTCTAGGTAGAGCATATGGGCAAAGTGGCAAGCCCAGTAAGAAGTCCTGATGCCTGATGCTGAAGCCTGGTGAAACTTAATCATCCACCCCTTCTCATTCAGACAGGACGGCAGGGTCGGCTCCTCTATTGTCAGTGCCTGTTAACATCTGTATAGAAGCATGAACCCTTCCGGTACCATCTTATTTCAAAATGCTGTGAACAAAAGAGCCTTTGGTATTTTATCACACTTCATCGAGGCACTATAAAGTATATCAGTGCCAAGGGTCCCTAAAACTAGAAATAATTCACAAATTTCAAAAGCTCTGTGTCCTGAACTGAGAAGCTGTAATACTTACGAAAGGGACCATGGGAATGAGAAAGAAATCATTCAAGCCTATTCAAATTCCATTTGTATGTGACTTTGCAATTATTTCAATGAATACTTCTGGCTTCTTTGGGAAAATTATGTTATTAATTAATTAGCTTCAGTAGTTATGCCTCTGGCAATTGTACCTGGGGCCTCGTGTATGTGCGGCAAATGCTTTACCAGAGTTGTATTACCTGCCTGCCTTTCACTTGTTGTTTTGAAACATGACCTCAAATTTCCTCAAGCAGGCCTTGAATTCACTTTATGTAGCAGGCTGGCCCTGAACATGTGATCCTCCTGAGAGAGTTTATAGACATACGCTACCAGGCCTGGCTGATTTTTGAATTAAGAAAGTTTGATGACTCGGAATAGATATGATCATAGTAGTTATTTGTACTGATTTATTAATATTATTCTAGTGTCTGTTGATTTGTACCCCTATCTTCTGTTAATTATTTTTTTCAATGAACTTTCATGGTTTATGTTTTAGTTTGTACTTTGTACATCTTACTCTCTATTGGCACAGTTAAGATATTTTGAAAATACTTTTGGAAATACAAGAACATATTGTTCTATTTATGCAACACAAAACGCTAAGCTTTTAGGTACATATATATAATATATATAATTGTGTGTGTGTTTATATATAAATAGATATAGTTCCTGGGCAAGTTCAGCACTAAGATACTATATTTACTGACATTAATGGACTGAGGCATTTCAGCTGTGACCAGTCAGTCTTTGTACAAAACCTTTTCTAAGGCTCTTTTATTGCAGTGAAACATTGAGCTAAGTTGCTAATAAATTGATGTGGATTATTGTTAAAACTTCAGTATTTTTGTTGCTTTCTTTTGCCTGCCTAGCTGCCAAATGGTGTCACTTACCATACTGGAACTTACCAAGACCGGTTAGGAAAGCTCCAGGACCATCTTCGGCAACTTTCTATTCTCTTCAGAAAGCTACGACTGGTCTATGACAAATGTAATGAGAACTGCGGCGGGATGGACCCCATTCCTGTTGAGGTGAGTTTGTTTCTATGGTAGGAGCATGCATGTCAGCGCTGAAGTATGGTCAGCACATCTCCTTAGCAATATTACTCGCTTTTAATATTACGGGTTTTACTTCGGGGAAGAGATATAGGTGTATATTTTTTCATTAATGATTTTTGTAGCATTTGTATTCCAGATTTGTTTTTTGTGATATTTTTGTGCTGGCTTATGAATTTTTTTTGTGATTTTAATGACAGTGATTTATTTTACTCTTCTTAGAAGAAATGCTTCTTATTGGCAACTTTTTAACCATTGCTGACACAAGTTGTATTTGAGTAGAATTTCATCTAAATGGTAACAGCTAACAATCAGCAGTTGATTTAAAACGAAACAGGGAGTGATGAGCCGAGGCCGGCAGTTGGAGATCAGTCTTGGAGGGAATACATATTGTTAGTGAGGGAAGCAGTGACTGGGAGGGGAGATGAAGAAGGGTTGAGACATGTCTTCTGCAAGAGACCAGAACACATACAGCTGATAAAGGAGGAAAGATACATGGAGAGCTTGGAGCTACATAGGAGGCAGAGGAGTTGGTGCAAGGCTGGAGGCTGTCTTCAGAGCGCTCTGTAGTAGGGGAGGACAGACGAAGGGGTGCCTGTCCATCTGGGTCAGTTATATGTGTGTCAAGAATACAAAGCCATTTGCTAGGTGGACCATATAGTCACTGTTTCTTTATGACAATATATGATGGTAGAAAAATTCCTAATGTCGGCCACATTTACAAGGAGTTTCCTCTAGGAGGCGCCATCATAGGCCATACATACTTAAGTATATTTATGTTCGAGGTGTCATTGCTCTATAAAATCTTTATCGTATATGTTTTTTTTCACTACTAAAAGAGATTAAAACAAATAAGTTATGCAGCCCCTGAAATCGTGAGTGACATTTGCATCATCACACGTGTCCTTGGAAGTCGTTCCTTCTAGAGTAAAGGAAAGGCTGACTTACTCTGAGTAGACTGAGTCTATCAGAACAGGAGTTACGTCTTACTTGACATTAGTCTCTCCATTTTCCAGCCAGCATCTAGCAATTGCGTATTTGCAGACCAGATGCATAGAGGATTACTGAATATGTGACAGCCAGTAGATTTTTGAGGGAGGATGAGTTTCGTTATTATTGTTGTTTTCATACAGTAAATTTTATTGGGAAATTAAGGTCTTTTGGTGGTTAATCCTTTTAACTTATTTTAATTGTTGAAGTTAAAATATAATTCCATCATCCTCCCCTTTTCTTCCTCCCATTCCTTCCTATTACCCCCCCCACCCCAACCCCCCTACCTTGCTTCCTCTCAGATCCATGACCCCTGGCCTCTTTCTTTAATTGTTTGTGTATATGTTTAAGGTGAAATCTGGTTCATAGAATACACTGAAATGATACGCTTTTAAAGCTGTAGTTTCAGGCCTTTGCCTGAACAGAATCTATTTTTAAAGCATTTAAAAAGATGTAAAAAAAAAAAAAATGGGTTCTAAGCAGATGCAGACTCTGTAGTAGTTTAATTCAGATATTTGGCAAGCACTTTATACTTCTCCCTGTCACCTCCAGCAACTGATTCCCTATGTGGATGAAGAGGGCTCAAAGAATGACGACCGGGCTGGGCCACCTCGGTTTGCTAGTGAAGAAAGACGAGAAATTGCGGAAGTAAATAAGGCAAGTTATTAGTCTGTATATTTTATATTTCAGAGTTCTTGGAACCCAGCATAACTGCAAATGTTTGAATTTTGGAATTGCGTGGTGGTGTTTCTGTGGCAGAGTCACCCTATTTAGAGCAAGGCAGGAAGTGCAAGGTTAGCAGGACTGTCGTGTGAAATCGGGAAAGGTCATGGCTTTCACTCAGCAGAGCTCTCACAGAGCCTATGGGACACTCGTTCACTGCCCATTCACTGCCGGTTCACTGCCCGAGCTGAGCTCTGCTCTTCTACGTGACAGCAAATGATGCAAGACTTCCAGCAGGAAACAGGACCGCCTTAGTCTGTGACTAAATTACAGGTGTTGCAACAGCATTATCCTACCTCCACCCCAGAAGCATCTCACTGGGAAACATTTATTAAACAGAACATTCAAGAGAGCTGGGGGTTCATTCTGTGATGTGCCCTTGCCCACCAAAGGCTATCTAATAAACCAGCACCCTTCGTTCTACTTGGTAGAATGTACCAGTGTGTTAACAATATACCATAGCAAAAAAGAGGCAGCTAAAGGCATTTGAAATATACCAGTACACTACTCTGACTCAGTGCTTCAAACAAGAACAGTTTCTTTCCGCCTTTTTAATTTTCATAAGTAGCCATAGTTTTTGTATAAGTAGAGTATAAAAATATTTCTGTTTAAAATATATGATAAAATCTAGCAGTGTGTTTAATACTATTGTAGAAGTTATAACCATTTCAAAAAGACAAGTCCTCAAAAATGAGAGTTCTTTACAAGCTTGTTAAGAAAAACTTGCCTGATAAACAAGTGGCATGTATAAAAAGTTCTGTAAAAGAAGGGATGAGGACCAGCCTGAAGCCGTGCAGGTACAACGCTGCAAGCCATTGTAACTCTGCTCCGAGCTCTGTTCACACGTGCAGCAAGACCTGAGTGGATAGGGACTGTAACAGTGACTGGGCTTGTCAAAATACATGAAGTCATTTTTAAATAGTTAAAGAGAACATATAAAGCTCTTGGAGGAGCAATAAATATTATAAAATACCAATCTTACTTGCTTTATAATTTTGTGCCGAATAATCCAAATCCTAATAAGATTTAACGTAAAAGCATGAGCAAAAAAAGGAAGCTTTTAGTACCATACTAGGTGAAAACCAAATAAAACCAAAATGAGACTTTCTTGTGAAGACATACAAAAATATACTTCAAAATCTGATGAATAAGATTAATGATGCAGGATTGCTTGCTTCAAAAAATTAAAAGTAATGTGAAACATTTTATAAAGGTATAAATAAGCAAATAATGCTGGCCCAAGAATAAACAGGTTAGTAAAATAATATCCAGAAAAACAGCTTTTCTCATGAATATGAGAACCTAATCTGACAGGAAAGAGATTATGTGGAAAATTAATCTTTAGAAATAGCAAATTGGGGGAATTAAATAACTTTTACACTATTGTATATGAAAATAAATTTCAGCATTAAGAATTATGTTCAAAGAATTGGAAAAATAATAAGGAAAAAAGTACTCAGAAATCTTGGAGAAAGAAAAGCAGGAGATAGATTTAAATATTGTAACTTAAAAATGTATTTTTGAGAATTTCATGTAGTGTATTGTTACTATTTTCTTTTCTTTTGCCCCCAAATCTTCCCAGACCTGCTCTCCAACCCTCTCTACTTCATATTCTTTCTCTTTCTTAAAAACAAAAGGAAAAAGCCACTAAAACTGTTGAGTCTGATTTGTGTTGCCAACTCGTCATTAGCATGGGACCTGCCCTGTAGTGTGATTGATACACTCAAGTGTCCACCCATTGGAGAAAATTATTTTCCCTCTCCTAGAAGCCGTTGTTTTTAAAAGATTCTTGGCCAGGGCTGAGACTTTGTGCCCACTTCCCATCCTTTGTGCTAGGCTTTGTCTTGTGAGAGCATTTATAGGTCTTGTCTATGCTTTCCTAATCTCTGTGAGATCATATGTGCATCTGCCCTGTTGTGTCTGGAAAAAGCTGTTCCTTACAGTACACTAACACTGCTCTTAGAATGTGTCTGCCACTTCCTCACTTAGATCTCTGAGACTTGAGAAGAGTGTCATAAAGACATTCATTTTAGGACAGAGTAATCCAAAGTCTCTCACACTCCACATTGTCCAGCTGTGAGGCTCTTTATTAATTACCATCCACTATAAGAGGAAGCTTCCAGGATGAGGGTTGAAGATGCACTATCTGTGGCTATAGCAATATATCATTAAGAATTTTATCGCTGTGTTCATTAAACAGAATAATAATAGTAGGTTTTCTCCTGGCTCATGACCTGTCTAGTCTCAGATTCCGGGCCTCATTAACAATCTTGGTATGGGCTCTGTCTCACAGAGCAGCCTCCATCCAGTCAGAAGCTGGTGGCTACTCCCTAGCGTTCATGTCAGTGCTGTAGTGGTGAGCATTCTCATAGGCAGTCACTAGTATAGCTCACAGAACCTCATAACCTGTTATTAAAGGTGAACAAGCGATGAGTAAACAGACTGCTTCCAACAAAAGTAGAAGTAATTAGTCACTATTATGACAAAAAAACTCATAGCACTAGATTGGTTGGAATGAGGAAGGAAGGACCTGAGAAATGGAGGTTATGTCTTGAAATTATGTTCATGCATCAAGGATTGTCAGGCTAGAGATGTATGTAGGTGAGAGGTAGGCCTACCAAGCACAAAAAGA
>NW_021604565.1:28169617-28204777 GCF_004785775.1 Grammomys surdaster
GAGGGAGGGAGGCAGAAGCAAGCTCTTATTTCTGACCACTTTTCTCTATGTAGGTTTATAACTGTTTTATTGCTGTGAGGAAGAAGAAAAGATAATCTTGCATCCTTTTACCAGAGTATTTTCTAGTGACAAGTATTTTTTTTATAATTCAGCAAATAGGTAGATACACAGATTCCCAAAAGTTTGTCTATTTTGCAGTAAAAGCCTGTTTCCATGTCTGTCTTCTGGTGACTTAACTCAGATTCTATGTACTATAGTTACATTATTGAACTGCAGATTCTTACAAAGAGGGAACAATTTAGATGTCTTAAATTCCCTATTTAAGATCAAACTGTATTTTATGGAAGTTAATTTTTAAAAAGGAATGTGGGGTAGGGAAGGGAGCGTGTATCTTCTTTGGGAAGGGAGTGTGTATCTTCTTTGGGAAGGGAGTGTGTATCTTCTCTTGACAGGCTAGAGAGAGCACCCATCTAATGACCTCCAACTTCCCTGTATTTCTTAGAAGTTCTTTGTCCTGCATTTTTTTTCCTTTTGTGTGCATGTGTATTATGTGCATATATAGCCAGAGATTATGGGTATCTTATCCTATCACTGGCCACTTTAATTTGTGGTTAGTTGGTTGGTTGGCTGGTTGGTTGGTTGGTTGGTTGGTTGGTTGGTTGGTTGGTTTTTCAAGACAGCATTTCTTCAATGTAGTCCAGTCTGTCCTGGAACTCTCTTTGTAGACTATTCTGGACTTGAACTCAGAGGTCTGCCTGCCTCTGCTTCTCAAATACTGGGATTAAAGGTGTGTGCTACCATCCATGGCTTCCACCATAACCCACAGCTTGGCACGTTACCCGGAACAGTTGTTCAGCAAGCCCATGGGACCCACACCTCCATGCTAAGTTTAGAGATGGACACTCCTGACTTACATGGGTGCTTGGGACCCCAGTGCAGATCTTCATACTCACATAGCAAGCGCTTTACCCGCTATATGATGTCCCCAGCCCCTGACCTATTTTTTGAGCACTAGAGAATGAGCTGACCAGAGGCAGAACCAAAAGGGGACTAAGGCTTGATTCACTTAAATTTCGAACCAGAAATATGAGAATAAAACTCATTGCTAAACAGCAGGTAGATTGGAAGGATGTCCAGGTCAGGGGACAATTTGGAGGTATGGGTTCTCGCCACCATGTAGACCAGGAATCAAATTCAGGTCCTTGGACTACATCTTCAACACACAAGGTCCTATCAGGTACTTACCTGAACTGTAGCAGCTTGTAACACTAGAACATGCAAAATATTTATTACCTGTTATAGTATGAAACATGAAAATGAGTACTCTGAAATAATAGCCATGTCTGGTTTTAAGGCAGAAAGGCAGCATCAAAGAATGCAGCAGAGAAACAGAAAGACAGGGTTTGAAATGAGTGCCAAGGAGTTTTAGTTCTGTTTCTGAGGGTTTTTAAAGTTTTCTCTTGAGTATATTTGTAACTTTTTCTTTTAATATTCAAGTATCTGTGCACCTACTGTATGCCAAGTGCTGCTGACTGCGAAAGTCCTGCCATGCAGTGCTTGGTGTGCCCTCCTGTGCATGATAGATGTATGGATGGGAAAGTAAGACTCTAAAGGAAGTAGCACGGCTTTCCGTGCCCCTGGCATGGTTAGGGAAATATTTAAACAAAGAAGAATATTGTGCCGTATTTTAATACATTGGCATTTAAATTAAATAATACTCCAGTAACAACATCTTAAAAATATGTCCAGAACATCATTATACCACATGGTCTTTATTCCATATAAACAGAATAGTAGTCTTAAACTTCCGGTTTTCTCTGGCTGCTTGTTTTCAGATGTTGTGTTATGTACCAGAGACTGCAGAACAGCAGGCTGACTTTGGTGAGTCTAGTTGCTATGGCATCTGCTCCCAGCCCCATCATCCTGCTAGGAAACCTTGGGCCGTGCACTTGGTCCTCAGGATTTGATGGAAATCATCAGTAAGGGAGATGACCTAGTTTATATGGCCTTGTAATAGTTAGGTTTTATTTTATTACTTATTTATTATAGTTTTATTTTAATATTTCACTGTTTGCATCATGTTTTTGAGATCCTTAAGCCCTGTTTCCAAAGCAGAGGAGGAATTCTTGAGACTATCTGTTTTGAAAACATCAGAATTTTCATTTTGCTTAAAAGTGCTCTGTTGATGGGAAATGAAATTGGTAGAGGAACTGGGTAGTATCGAAGGATTGACATGTAATTGAGTCCAAGCATTTGGAAGCGAAAGCAGTTTTTGTCAAGTGTCACAGCCTTTATATGAATATTAAATTACATGGTATGACTTAGCATAAACATACTTTGTAAGAATCCACACTGCTTACATGCTCACCTGTTAATGGAACAAATTATGCACAGCTGATGGATTTTGAAAATAGCAGCTGTCAGCCTCTGTTAAAATCAATCAGTGGCAAGGCTGTATATATTAAATCTTATATCATGTCATGAAAATGTATTTACAACTTAACCACTAATAAGCTAACTGTCAGTTTCACTGGTGACAGTCTCATGGCATGTTTTGACTCCAGATATTTTACTTGTGAGTTACATATTTAATTACAGCTTGGTCATTTTTTAGTAAAACTATCCAAATACTTTGTATTACACTTAATAAAAAAAGAAAGTATTGCCGAGATTCTAGTGTTAGCTAGGAAATACCTTTCATTCTTTGGTACACCTTATTTTTAGGAATTACTGTGAGTAGCATATCAAAGGTCATTTACAAATGAATATTATTGAAATAGTCTTAGTGATGGTGCCATCGAGGGAGCCCTCTACAAATGCTTTCTGGATACTGGTTGTCATAAATTCTGTTTTTAACTACCCAAGAACACGACTATTTCTTACAGTTGCTCCTTAGTTTTTATTGACAACGTGAAGTCTGGGCTTGATCATCAAACTTAGTCTTAGATGGTTCTTGGATGTTTCTGAAACTCAGGTCCATGCTCCTGCCCGCTTTGAGCATCACATGTGCAGGCAGCCCTGCGTCTCATTGGCATTGTATGTTTTGCCCTTCAAGACTGAACGGTCTTCATTATCCATTAGCCCAGCCAAGTTCTTTCACTCTGCTCACCACCTGCTTTTGGAGATGCCAGGCAGATACTTTTGTTTGCTGACCTTTTCTGTCAGAGGCGGGCTCTGCCTTTTGAATGGCCTTATTCTCTACTGGCCTTACTGGATATAGTCTGCCTGTGTCTTCCTCGTACTTGATGCTGACGTCCTGAACTTCTCAAAGGTATCACATTCAAGATAATGTTATGACTTATTGGTTCAAATTACTATAATTACTATTATTATTATTATTATCATCACCAAGGGTCCCATAATGTAACGCTGGCTGTGTTGAACTCAGTGTGTAAGTGAAGCTGGCCTCAGACTTGGCAGCAGTTACCCTGCTTCAGCATCTCAGATGTCGGGAATGCAGATGTGAGCTACTATGGTCCATTTTCAAAATTAGATATTGTTTTAAATATCGACTCATATTCCTGTTCATCTTGTATTCTTTCTCAATAGCTCTTCCTTACATAGCTCCTGAAAAGTTGGAATTAAAAAGGAAACCATGGTAGCCAAAGTATTTCACAGCTAGAAGTGATGATTCAGTGATGTTCCATACCCCTGAGTGACTATAAAGAGCAGCACCTTGAAGCATTGTGTAGCCATGTGTTAGGTTACTAACTCAAACTAGTATTTTTCAGTCCCAAGTCTGTTAGGCTGACTATCACTTTATATGTGGCTGTACTTTATGTGTGGCTGGCAGGTACCTTAAGTCTGTAGTCCATTCATATGTGAGAAAACTGAGGGAACAGTGTACTGTGGGATCACATTACAGGTTACAGAGCTAAAGGCTTCAACAGAGATTGCAAGCCTACCAGCCTAACACATACTTGGTGTCCATCCAGGTGGTGTGTCCCTGTCTTGGTCAGAGGAATATAGCTTCCTCTGTCCCAGAATGTGGTTGATTTTATTAGCTAGTGTACATGTCACTCTCCTAACTGACTACTGCATAGTCTCAGTGAGATGGGTCATCTGTAAACCTGGTCCAAGAGACTCGATATATCAGTCCTCCTCCCAGAGATCCTTTGAAGTCCTCAGAGTCAAGACTGGATGCTGTGCAGCCGGATGTTTCTCTGAGTCTTGTGCTAACCTATTTTCAAACATGAATTTAGTCAGTATTACTAGTGTCATTAAAGTGTCTGTAATTGCTTCTGTTTCCTAGGGAAAGTGTTTAATGTTCCCTTTAGTGACCTTCTTCCTGTTTGTGACTTCAGAATCTAGATACAAGTAATAAAAGCAGTTCCCTTAATCTTCACTAGCTTTTTAATGAAGTAACAAGTCTTTAGTCCTCTTCCCAGTATACATGTAATAGTTTACCTGAAATTAAATAGAGGCAATTAAATAGAGTACTTTAAAAATAATCTAATTAAAATATTGTATCTTTGAATTTAACGTTTCCCAAGTGTTCCTGAATAATTATTATAATAATTGGCGAGGATGCTAACCAGAATCTCTCTTTGTATCACGTGTTACCTAAGCTGATATTTATCACATAGAACTTGAAGAAAGGATTTCTAAGATACCTGTGAACTGTACACTTGTGGTGCCCAGTTACAGAGAGGCAAGAGCATGTGGGAAGTGTGCATAAATCTTAGCGTGGGGAGCCTTCCTTGTCACTAGGCCACTTTCCTCTCCTCTCTAGAGATAGGAGTAGGCTGTGCCTCATCTTAGGATGGGAAATCCTGCTACATTTCTGGAAGACTAAGTTTGCATTGGCCATTGCATTTTATCATACTTTATGTTTTTTATGTCGATAGCTTACATTCTGTGCCTATCATGAACATGTGTCAAATGTTTACTTTCGTGTCAGGCAACTGTAATATTTTAGGCAAATGAAACCATTTGGTTCTGCCATGAACTCTTGTGAGTAGACTCAGTGATGACCTGCATGCTCTGGGTATGAGGTGAAACAATTTGGCCAGTGTCCTCCATTTATAATTGATAAACAGCTGAGCCTCTGAGCACACATAGTGTCTAGATAGACAGAATAGAGTTAACCATTATGTTCCACGCCCTTATAGCATCTAAATAGTAGTTTTATTAAAACTAATGTGTCACTGTCAGGCTGCATGTCTGCCTCGCTACTGGGGTGCAGACAAGTCACACACGGGAGGCAGAGCACAGTCTGACAGGAGTCCCAACCCTTGTCCGTCCAGGTGAGAGACTGGGATAGATGCTGTAGTTCTCAGTCTCCTATGTACCCAGACCATGTTCCCACGGGGACCTCAGGAGTTGAGAATGGAGGCCACAGGTTTGCGCTTCCCCTGCACACCAGGCAAGAAGGGGATGGCAGAACCCAGGATGGAGCAGATTCTGTTCTGGTTCTGAGTGAGTGCTGAGAGTACTGAGGGTCTGAGAGAAGGCCTTCTCTGGGAGATGTAGGCACAGCTCTTTAGGAGAACAGCCTTCTCCTACAGCGATCCTTGATGAAAGAGATGCAAACTCTTATTTTATGGCAGATGTGAATGCATACTTCTTATTCAGGGTGAACCAGGGATTAAATACATCTTTCAGAAAGGAATGCCCAGGAAGGGAAGCTCGTTGGCTAAACACTCAAGGCCTATCTACATACATCCGCATGGAGAACTCCAGGTTTTTATTCTATGTGACTGGTTGTCATGGTCCTCTCTCAGAGGGATGTCATGGTTACATGTTCCAAGACAGGTAGAGCTTGGCAGAGAGCTGACTCCGTGCCTACCTTTCTGTTGTCAATTCTGAGATTCTTCGGGGGTTTGAGCCTGCTTCAACCTCACCAGTTCTTTTGTCTGGTAGCACGGTCTACTACCCCATATGTCACATATTTTATGAGGGAATGGGAGCAAGTGGCAGAGGCCTCTGTGGATCTGAGTTAGAAAGCAGGGTATCTGGCAGAGACTGAGATCAGAACAGGGTAGAAACTGATGCTTTGAATGAGAATGGTTCCCATAGGCTCATGAAAGTCAGTCCTTGGACCCTACTTGGTAAAACTGTGTGGGCAGTTGGCCTTGTTGGAAGAGTCGTGACAGGAAGGATGAGCCTTGAGGGTTCAAAAGACTCATGGCACTTCTAGTGTCTCTCTGTCTCTCTTCCCTCCCTCCCTCCCTCCCTTCCTCCCTTAGTCTACCCTCCCTCCCCCCTCCCTCTTCCCCCTCCCCTTTTCTGCCTGGAGTGGCTGTTTCAGGAAGTGAGCAGTCAGTTCCAGCTACAGCAACATGTCTGCTTCCCTGCTGCCATGCCCCGTACCATGTCAGCACGGATTCTAACCCTCTGTCAGCCCGTGCAAACTCCTGTAAGTTGCCTTAGTCATGATGTCTTAGCTCAGCAATACAGAAGTAACTAGGATGGAGACCTTTTGTTTTACAGAACATTGGGTTAGCTTCTGCCTGGATCACTAGGGTCCTAACTTGCTACACTTTAGTCTTCTAACTTTATGGTCTGTATATTTCACATCACATTGTTGGTTAATCCTTTTGTTTTCACAGAAACTCAAACAGAAGAATCAACAGCTGAAGCAGATTATGGATCAATTACGGAATCTCATCTGGGACATAAATGCCATGTTGGCAATGAGGAACTAAACTGATATTTAAATCTCCTGCTCTACTCACGTGATATGATTGGTTTTTTCCGCCCTCTTGAGTATTCCTCCCTCTGAAAAAGATTATTTATGTCTTTATTTTAACAGCTAGCACTGAAGTTTCTGTTTTCACTTTAAAGTATTTACTAGCTTTTTGTTTAATACTGTGGATTTTATGAAAGATTATTGTAATACCTTTGATAGGGTGTGAGTTTTGGTTAATCTTCATAAATTGAATAAATTTTAAAAATACAAATAAAAATGTAAACATAACTGACTTGCTTGTTTCAGTTACCCTTTTCAAAGGCAAGTAAAGTATAAATATTTTAGCATATTAAGAATACCAAAGTTTTTCTCTGAAGGAAATTATTTAAAATAAAAAATATATTGCCTCATTTTTTAAAATTCAATTTGACTTTCAAACCAGTTAAAATAAGAAAACAGTGTTATTCTAAAATTACTTTTATCATGTTCGTAAGTGTTTTTCTGAATTGAAGTGAGAGAGACGATTTGAAGGTACAAATTGGTTGCAGATACAAGCTTAGCTGAACCCTGCCTTGGGCCCAATAGCAGGCGCCTTGACTATCAGAGATCCCGGTCCTGAGTGTGTTTAGAAGCAGTGCATTTTAAAGAACTCTTATCTAGACTATTCTTTAGGACAGTCGTTCTCAACCTTCCTAATGTTGTGACCTCTTAATGCAGTTCGTCATATTGTGGCGACCCCCAATTATATAATTATTTTCATTGCTACTTGATAACTATAATTTTGCTACTGTTACGAATTGTAATGTAGTTATCTAATATGCAAATAGTCTTAAGGAACTCCTGTGAAAGGGTCATTCAACCCCCAAAGGGGGCTCAACACACAGGTTAACAATTGCTTTTTAGGATAGTACTTTTTCAGTCTACAGGTCTGTCTGTGGTACGCTTTCCAGCCTGAGTCACAAATGCCTACCTATCCTGACGTGACTGAAAATCCTGCTATTTGGCTCTTGCTTGTGGATTAAGTTTCACCAAAAGGTTACAAAAGAAACTGACCAGCTACCTCTGAGAAAGGGAACAGGGGTGGTCCACGTGAGTTCAGAGTGTGCTGACCTTTCATAGTCTACACTTTTGCACCTTCTCAGTGTTCTAGCCTGTGCAGATATGACCTGATCAAAACTGCATTTCACGCTGAGCTATGCAGATTGCCAGCAGTAGCAGTGGCAGAGGCCAAGAAGACGTAAGTTTACCTTTGCTGATGCAGTTCTGAGCAAACCTGCTGTTGGTGAGAACCATAGAGAAAGCTCTGCATAGCTGCAACAGAGCAAAAGCAACTGTATGAACCTGTGACACAGAGAAGAATGTAGTACAAAGGCCTAGCATAGCGTGGTACTCCACAGGATCTATGGATAGTACAGTTTGTTAAGATACACAGGATTTCTGTAGGTTTTCATACATAGCATAGACTGTGTGGCATTTACCATTGTGACCTTAGTGTACTATTATACAATTGTTGATAATGAGGCGTGCATGCATAGAGAATAGTATTAACCAGAGCTCCACTTGACTTGGACTAAACACATACCTCTCTTCAAACAAAACACTTGGCCATCTGAAACCACACTTGTACATATTCTCTCTGAACAGTTTACACAGCAACCTGTTAACAGCATAGGATCCCTACTTCACTACTCTCTGAATAATGGAGGGCATTTCTCATCCCTTTAATGGCCATCTTACTTAGACTCTTCAGTTATACCAATAAGGTAGAGGTAGACAGATCTGGCTTAGAATAAAAAGGCCTAAGTAGTCGAATACTCAGGGCCCTTGAGTGTCTTCACTCACAGTGTACTCTGGGGAATTCTGTTACTTACCTTTGAATAAACTTTCCTTGCTCCTTTGTAATCTGTGTCAGATTTTTATTTCGTTCTTGAATAAGATGCCAAGAACCAAGAAATACATGTCCCATATTGACCACTGGTAATAATGGCACTTGCTAGTGTAGAGTTTTATTCCTGATGACCATTATGGTAGTAAAAAGTTGTAACCTAGGGTTTGAGTATTTTAAGTATCTCACTCAGCCCCTTTGATCATCCACAGTGCCACAAAACCCTTCTCAGAAAGGCTGTGGGCCTTGAATATAGAGAGAATATATCTAATAGAGCAAAAATGAGTGTGGTTACACTGCTGTAGAGCTATAGCCCCAAGTTTTGGGCAGCTGCGCATTCTCCCTCTCAAAACTGGGGCTACTCACTGTCAAGTTCCTGTGTGTGACTGATGGCTATTATAAATGAAGATCTCACCAGCTGTCTAGTTACCCTTTTCTGGAGAGAACACACTAATAGATAAAAGTGCAAAGAAAAGTGTCTCTACTGTACTATGTGTCCCTGGGCAGGATAGGTGTTCTCTCACCTGTGAGCTGATGTATGAGATTGGTTGATGTTATATGCTAGTTAGACTTTTACTTGCAGCGTTTAGAGACTCAGTTCAAAACCGATTAAGCCTACAAAACAGATTGACTAGTTTGTACAATGACAAAGGATGTGAGAGAAGAGCTCGTGGAACAGCAATAACACCATGAACACAAAAGCTGCAATAGCTAAAGCACCAGTGGTCCAGCCCAGCGGATGCCTCCGAGATGTCTGAGATTCCTACTTACGTCTGTTCCATTCTCTTTCAGCAAAGACAGGAATCCTCCAAATGGAAAGGTGCTCCTCTATGGGCTGGATATGGTCTTCTCTGTATTCTGATGATAAAGGTTGAGGAGCTTATTCACTCCTAAGTTGAAAGTCCTCACCATAGACTCAGATGCTTGGGTATTAAAAATCAACAAATGGGTCTGATATGTATATGGTACTACAATTGAACTAACCCATGTTATAAATCCATCTGTAGCGGGACTTGGGTTTAGATGTCATAGAAAAACACACTGTTTAGGGAACAAGGATTACAGAAGAACAGAAGACCAAACAGATATTTTGCATAAAAAGAAACTGCTAACTCCAAGTAGTGATATTCTGCATTCATTCTAATACCCTCTCAGAAATGATAATGGAAGTTATTTAACCTTCCAAGCCCCCCAAACATTAACAGAACACCAAATGCATTCTTCACCACGAAGAGGAAGTGTCTTAGCCTCTTTTTTTTCTTTTTTTCTTTTTTTTTTTTTTGTAGACTTGTGGACTGACATTTTGCGCTGCAGCTGTTTTCTTTGCAGCTGTTTCGGTTTATTACAGTTCAAACTTGTCAGGTGGGTTAAAGCATGGACAGATAGGATAGAGTTAAGAAAAACTGAAAGTTGCAGTAAGGACATTATCTGTAAATCACTTGGCAACCTCCGGCCTTGATCGTTCAGACATTACATCCCATGGCACTGTTACAAGCCGAAATGTGTTAATTTGACATTTTGATGTAGTTTCAGCTTGAGTGATTCATTTTCTTTCCCTAAATTCCCACTGCAGCATATGCTAGACAGAGGGGATTTTTAGCCTTAAACTAAAATGTGTGCTTATCCTAAAGACTTAAAGTGTTAAGTTACCCTAGGCATCCTGAAATTGTTTTAACATGTTGGATACTTTAAATATTCCTCTAATCCTCTGAAACAGAAAGTGTCAAGGGTTATTTTTTTTTCATCCAAATTGAAAACGTTCTTGGTGAAAATTGTTTTAAAGACAAGAGTGCTGAATTCTTTGTCACTTTTTAAAACTAAAGCATTAGCGTTATTCAGTTTAGTGAGCATTTTGTTAATTATATTGTTATACAGATTGGCATTGCCTAGATTCACTGCTTTCTTTTCCCACAAAGTCTCACTTTCTCTAAGATGTATTATGTATTCAAATCATTAGTAGGAAACTATCAAAAAAATAGAATAAACCTGTGTTTGCTTGGGTTTTTTTGTTTGGGATTTTTGTTGTTGTTTTGTTTTGTTTTGTTTTGTTTATAGTCTAAAGTGTACTAAGCTTTTACGATTGGAACACAAAACCATAGAGGAATTTGCCCTTAGACCTACTTGAACCTGTTTTTCTTGTTCTCCTTAGATGTGTTTCTGAAGCAGTATACAAGCAAACATGAGTCTCTGGGGCTATACCTCTTCATATGTGGATTCTGGATTTATTACAAATGCACTGAATCAGAAACTAAAATGAACTTCTAAAAAAAAAAAATCTGTATCCTTAACAAGTTTTCCAGGTGATCTGCTACTGGGCCTTGAAAACCATTCTAAACAGTTTACTGAAAAAATGTTGCAAGTCATTTAGTAAGAGAAACTTCAAAAATAGTAGTAGTGGCATAAAATAAATGAAACCATATTCAGAGTTATGGCTTTGAGTATTTAATATTCGAACAGCACTACTCCACCCCAACTATGAGAAACCACTGGGGAAATGTTAAAATTCTCTATACCAAAGCCACATCTCAGACCAATTAAATCAGAGTTCTGGGTGGGATCCAAACTTCAGTGGGCTTTACAGTGCCTCTGGTGATCTCCATGTGAAGCCATAGTCAGTCATTGCTTAGTTTAGGTTTATAGACATGGAAAGAATTTTGAGGAGGGACTGGGTAGTGTTTGGAGCAAAGATTTGTGAGAGAAGAGAAATCTGAAACTCACTTATGCATACAAATGTTTTGGAGTTGGAGGTTTTGTTTTTGGCTATTATTATTTTTATGTATATGGGTGTTTTGCCTGCATGTGTATCTGTGTACCATGGGTGTCTGGGCCTGGTGTCTTGCAGAGGCCAGAAGAGGACATAGGATCTCCTGGGAATGGAGTTACAAGCAGTTGTTAGCTACCGCAGGGTTTTCGGGTATCATGCTCTTAGCTGCCGAGTCACCTCTCCACCTGCACAATTAGTTAACCATACTCTTGCCATCCACACTTCCACCATTGATAGAAACAGATGATGCCATACTACAGGCAACGATTTTTGGCAAAAGCAAAGAGCTGACTGTTGCAGGTCCCTCCCCTACTATGAAGTCTTGACACTTTGAAGACATTATGCAGGTCAAGTGGAGTTCAAAGAAAGACCACATTTCTCTTTGTTCCCAGTTCCAAGCTGAATATGGCCACAGCTTGTTCTACACTGACATAATAATTAACCTGGATTCCTAATTTACTTTCTAACCACCATTAATCCTAGACTCTAGGTAGTGGGCAAGGAATGTGTGTACCCAGATGAGAATTACAAAGTTCTAGAAGGCAAGTTAGAGAGAGACACTCATCTACATGGACTCTGGAATGGCCCTTGGGTTTCACTTTGATAAATTTGATATTCAACCTCTCTCAAAACAAAACAAAAACTTAATGGACTGACTTTTTTCTACTGAAATTTAAATTTTCTATGGTGCTTATAGCAAAGGTTAAATTCAGGGTCTTCCGCTCATATTTTACAAAACATCTCTGTAGTTAAAAAGTTATGGCTGTATATGCCCAAAACTGTAACGATATAACCAGACAAAGACGCAAAAAGACAGTGCTATAGTGATGTTCAATTCTGGAAGATGAAGAAGCAATGCAGCTTTAATTGTGGTAAGGTGGGGAAATAGTTTTCAAAACAGCTTTAAGAATGGGAGGGGGAGTCATTTGTGAAAGCACAGTAGCTAAAATCTGCAGATGGCATAGCTAACAAATAAATCAATTAAAGAATGCAGAGTGTGAACAGAAACATAAATGTGAATTAAAACCATACAAACTTGAAGTTATGTATGAAGTAAGTATTTTAACCACTGGCACTAAAATCTTAAATTGAATTCTCCGATGAAACAGAAAGCTGATATAATTGCCTACATAAAGGGTGGTTTGAGAATTACAGCTGGTAGGATAAAAAAACATTAAATGTCTCTGTGTTTTGAATAGACAGTAAAAGCATGACAGATGAATAGAGAGCCTGCCAAGACACCAACAATAGTCCAGGTGAGGAAGAACTGAAGGGTAATGTAGTTTCCGTGGCAGACCGTGAATTAAGTAGTCCACGCTTGTTCTCTTTCGATGTTCATGGTGAAGGATTCCTACATGACATTCGGCCTCACCCATCCATGCAAGGTTGTTCTGTGGTCTGCTGACCTAGTAAGGCCAAACAATTCAGGGTGTTTCCTGAAGAAACTGGCTTCTGTTTTATTTCCCTCCCTGGACCTTTAAAAGATTTAATAATGAGTATCTTGTTCAAATATTGGGCTATTTTTGTTTAAATTATTATTATTATTATTATTGTGTTTGTGTGTGTGTGTGTGTGTGTGTGTGTGTGTGTACATGCAGTTGTGTATAGAGATCAGAGGACAACTTTGGGGAGTTGGTTCTCTCCTTCTACCTTGGGATCTAGAAATCTACCTTAGGTTGTCAAGTTGTCACAACAAAGACCTTTACCTGTGAAATCATTGTATTTCTTTACTCATTTATAATACTTGCTATATTTAGGACAGTAGGGGATGTTCTTTCGCAGGTCACAAAAACAATGCTCTCCTACCTCAGAGGTCTCACCCTCTCCCATAGCAGAGCTCTCAAGAGTCAACCAGTCCCCATTTTGATTAGTACCTGGTCTGTGGAGAAAGTTTTCAGCCTGTTACTCTTCAAGGGACAAATAGAAGCTTGTCACTCCCCTGCTCCCCAAATTTCAGAAAAAAATCTTACATTTACAAGAGCTAAACATGCAGAATTTTGCCAGTGACTTACCAATCAACTCCATCTCTTGCAAGGACACACTTAGACACCATGTAGTGTAGCTATTTCCTCAAGACTGAAACTTTCCCTCTTGGGAGACCCAGCAGAGTTGGTGAGAAGTTGCCTCTATCTAGGCTCATGAGACAAGAAAGTAGGAGGCACAGAAGCCCAGGAAACTGAGAATACTCTCCAGGCCCCTGCTCAAGGACAGTAAGATGCTAGGGGACAGATGACTCTGAGGATGCTGCTACCTGCAGGTTGTCAGGAGACTCTCATGATGGAGGTATCCTACATCCTCATCCAGGTTGAGATGGGGGTTTTGATGATGCATTTGCTGAAGTCATCCAGCCTTCTGTAAATATCTCCAGTAAATCCCTCTATTCACCAAACTGGACTTATATAGAACTCTTTATTTGGTCTGTTGTCTTCCTCTCTATCAGTAGTGAAGGAATATACCCAGCAGGAAATGCCAAGCAAGATAAGCGTTTGGTACAATGTCGATACAGAGTGAAACCTATACATCTGTAATATCATTATCACTACCTAGTTAAAAAACGACTGGTCTTTTAAAAATGTACATCCATCTTCATTTATTTTCCTCTCATCTCAAACACCTCCCCTCCCCCGAGTCCATTTCCTCAAGTAGCACCAGTGTCTTCACACTCAGAGCCATCTGCAGCCTTGGTTGTTACCTTTTCCGAAACCGGATGCCATGGCCCCTCCCTTTTCTTTTTAAAACAGTGGTTTTCAGCCTTCCTAGTGTTTCCACCCTTTAATACAGTTCCTCGTGCTGTGGTGACTCCCAACCACAAAATTATTTTCGTTACTACGTTGTGGCTGTAATTTTGCTACTGTTATGAATAGTAATATAAATCTCTGTGTTTCCTGATGTTTTTAGGCGACCCCTGTGAAAGAGTCTTTCAACCGAGAGAGGGGTCATGACCCACAGGTTGAGAAACCCTGAAGGTTTCAATCCATCTGCTTCCCTTGAGATCGTTCCATAAGGATTCCCCCTGAACTCCCAGGATAGACAGACAATCAGTATTCACACTCCTCTGTTAAGGATTCTAGGTTCAACTTTTGCATGTCTTTTATCCCCAGACAGATGAGAAGCTCTGCAAAACCAGAGTTAACACCCCCCTTTTCCTCACCTAGCGCAATGCAAACACCTCACCAATGTTCAATTAATAGTGGCGTCCAAGTCCTCATTTAGATCATCTTTTAATTTTGTATCCATTGCCTCAAGCAGTTTTTCTTGTTGTTGTTTAAAGTCACACTTGGTTCAGAGAGAAGGCTCAGTGTTTAAGAGGCATCACCCACGTGATGGCTCCCAACTCTCTGTAACTGCAGTCCCAGGGGATCTGATACCTTCCTCTGGTCTCCACAGGCATCATGCATGCATGTGGAACTTAAGCACGTCAAAGAAATCATTTTGTAAAAGGCAATAACATGTTGAAGTAAAAATAATTTTATATTAAGAAATTTATGGTCTTTTTTTTATATTTTGATTAAAATACATCTCCATTATATCCCCCCTTCTTGCCCCTCTGAAGTACCCTCCCCCCAACTTCTTTCATGTCCTTCACTCTCAAACTGATAGCTGCTTCTTCCCCAAGGATTATTGTTATGTATACATATGCACAAATATAGAAAACAGTCTGCTGAGTCCATTTTTGTTGGTGTGTATACTGTTATTAGACCTGGCTATTATGTATTGGATAACCAATTGGAGGGCCATCCCTTGGAGCAGCCATCTTTCCCCCTCACCAGTTATCAGCTGCCTGTAGTTCCATGTCAAGGGGTGAGACTCCACAAGACTTCCACGTTAGCAGGGCTTCTGATACTGCCATTGTTCAGATCTGGTGTGTGCAGCCATTTCTAGGAAACTGCTTCACAGTAGACTTCCTGATATTCTGGCTTGTGCAATCTTTCCATCCCTTCTTCTGTTCTAAGACCCATGGTCTCTCTAGCAGCAGGAACTTGCCTAGGTTTCTAATACTAGGCATTATTTCCCTTCTTTTGAGTAGGCCTTAAGTTCAAATAAACAGCAGTTTGTTACCACCAACATATGAGTGTCATTTACTGCACCATTATGAATATCATGCCATGCTGGTCACTGTTGTGGTTCACAGATGTCAAACCAGGGTTGGACTATTAATTGTATCACCCCTTCAAGCAGCTAGCTTGGTGTTTTCTGGTACCATGGAACCTAGACTGCAGGAAAGAGACTTTAAGGACAGATCTAGCTCAAATCATCTGAGTCCCATGTCCTAAATGTGTAGTGTCTTCAGCAATAGGGGCCCACCTACAACCCCAGAGACACCTGAGGGCAGCAGCTATAGTCTGTATTGTCTGGGGCATCACTTGGCCCACCTTGAACAGCCATTCTAAAAGAGATTTCTGGTGCTTGAAAGTAGGGGTTTTGTTAATCTACAGTTCTTGTGGGGAGCCTAATGTCAGCCCCAGTGGCATAACTTCCTTTTGTGTGTGTGTTTGTACACACACACACACACACACACACACATAAATACTTATATGTGCAATACTTCTTTCTTCCCTCTCTTTCCTTTTTATTGCTGGGATCTAAACCCAATCAATGCCTTGTACAAGCTGAGCAAGTATTCTACCACTGAACCATGCCTTTATCCAGCTATTAATTTTATTTTTTGAGACCTATCACACTAAGTTACCCAGGCTGGCCTCCAGCTTTGCCCTTCATGTCTGAACTTCACAAGTTGGGCATACAGATCCTAGCTCAATACACCTTTTCTTTTCTGCTCTTATGTCACATATAATTACTGAAGTATGTGTTCACTCGATATCTATTAGTTGGTTATGCATGTAGGGCCCATTTATGTGTCTAAGTACTTACCTACCTAGATACAGCAGTAACTTACTGTAAGTCTAAGACTAGATATTAATTAGACAAGAAGAATAAAGGATTCTTTTACATACATATACCTGCTTTGAGATAGTTTTTCTGTATTATTCATCTCTGCCCTGAGTCAAGGCTTGCCAGAGCTCTTTATTTCTACCTGTAATAAACAAAGAGAACTGTCCTGTTCCCACTTCAGGAAGTAGCCTCTCCTTTCCTCCACCACTCAGTGGGTTCCCCCTAGTGTCCAGCCTCTCCTTTCTACCCTGCTCCTTGCTTGGCCACAAGGGATGCTATTCTCCACAGTATCTCTTCTTCACTGAACTTTCTGTACAACCTTTCTCTCAGAAGCTGTCTCCTGAGATGCCTCTGCTCCTGAAGTGGTGCCTGCTTGCACTATAGGAGGTACTGTAAGCATGTAGGCATTCAAGGATGGCTGTTGAAGCTTTTGATTCCAATTCATGTCCCTGGGCTGACACAGTAAGCACTTTCCCCAAACCCTAAACTACAGTCTCAGAAGAAGTCGCTGTGCTATGTTATCAAGAGAAATTGTAACGCAGATGAGATGCTATAACAGAGGGCAAACACTGAATCTGTACAAATCCCTGAAACAAAAGTACACCATTGCTCTCACTACTCGAAAAGCAAGTCCACAGAAGTTAAACCACTTGCCTTAGGCTACACAGCTAAAAAGTAGCCAAACAGGTTTACATCTTCCTCAGTCTAGCTTCAAAAGCTCATTTTAACCAGTATACCAACCAGGAGATTAAAAATATGAATAAAAGCGTTACAAAATAATCAAAAGTGTGTGTCAAAAATAAAAATCTCAACATCGAGAAGATAGATTCTTCAGACCTTGATTGAGCCTTTCCAAGCATCCACTGGTTGTAACAGCCCGTTCTGCCCCATGTTTGGGGGCCACTTTGTCCCGGCCCGAGCTGCTGCTCTGGTCCACGGGTCAGGGTCTAGCAAGAGAGAGAGTGGGAATGGAAGGGCAAGAGACTGGAAGAATGGAGACAGGTCAGAGAGTCTGTTCAAGTCCCCTCCCCATTCCATTCCCTTCCCCTCCCCTCCCCCTCCCCCTCCCCCTCCCCCTGCCTTCCCCTCTCCTCCCCCCCCCTTCGTTTATTGAAAGGAAATCCTGGGTATATATAAGCATAAGCAGGGGAACACAGCTAAAGACACTTTACCACTTGCGCCTTGCAGCTGGGGGGCACTAAACAACAAAACAAGATATGTGAGAAAAACAAGATGTTTATCAGAGTGTGCTCAGCTGTTGTAGGCTGTTGAAAACAAGTCTCTTGTCAGGGTATATGGCTTGAGATGGCTGCAAAGATGATAGCCGCTTTCTGCTCAGAGTCGGCTCCCAACAACTGGTCATGTTTCCTAAAATAATGAATGAATCAAACCACTGCAGTATTGTATAGACTAAGCACAGGCCTGGTTCCTGATAAATGCTTGGGGGGCATACCCGCATCATATTACAAGCACCCCATCTCTGACAGCATAGCCAGGTAAACAGCTTCACTTAACTTGCTTCCAAGAACATACCCAAACTTTGTCTGCTGTCTTGAATTCTTGCATTACATTTTGTCAAGCTTTCTTTTTTTGAAATGTTGAAAAGGACTTTGAGAGAAAGAAAAGAAGAGACATTTTATACATCGATTTATCAGAGAGATGTGTTTTCATTTGAGAAATGGATTTTCTCATAAGTTGAATTAAAGTTAACAAATACTACCTTGAAGTCATTTGATAGAAGAGTTGAATTCCTTTGTGAAAAGGACTTTTTGACCAGTTCACAGAATGGAGCACCACCATTTCAAAAGAGAGCTAACATCAACCTCCTTCATTTTTCCCACAGAGAGCCTTTCTGCTTTCTTCCTTTCTATTTTCTTCTTTCTTAACAACAGCTTTGCTCAAAAAACACCAGACATTTCACCATGAGGGCATCCAAACGTATCGACCAAATCAAAGCAAAACTTGCGGAGTGAAACACGTCACCATGCAGTGCTTGATAGGTAGAAATTTGGGGAACCAGCATAGTTTGCAATGTTTTAACAAACCAAGTTTGATGACCATGGCAGCAAAGGTTGTGGTTGCAGGAAAAAAGGAAGTTGCCTTAGGAAGGAAGGGTGGGTCTTTTTTTTTATTTTTTTTTTAGAATTATTTATTTTATGTATATGAGTACACTGTCGCCATCTTCAGACTCACCAGAAGAGGAAATCGGATGGCATTACAGATGGTTGTGAACCACCATGTGGTTGCTGGGATTTGAACTCAGGACCTCTGGAAGAGCAGTTGGTGCTCTTAACCGCTGAGCCATCTCACCAGCCCAAGGGTGGGTCTTTTAGTGGGCACACTCATCACCTTACTTTATGGGTGACTGGTGTTGGTGTACAAGCCATAGATGCAAATTCCAAGGTGTATGAAGCAGTCTGAACATCAGCAAGAAGGGAATATTTTCTGAGCACCACCAGCACTGAAAGAGGATTTATTGACAGAGTCCCTAAGAGAAGGTTAGGTGAGATTTGCAGTGTATTTGCATCATACGTTGACTTCTGTATCATGTGTGTTTATACTCTTTATCTTACCTCATCTTTAACAAGATATTATTATGAAGTAGGTTTCATAAAAACCCTCGTTTTACAAATGAGGAACCTGAGTCAAATAACTTGCCCTTTGAACGTTTTAGTGATAAATTATAGAAGAGAGATTCACATTCAGGTCATTGTTACTGTAAAACTTCTATACACAAAGACTACAGTTTACTCTTGAAGGAGTGCCCCTACTTGGCTAGGTACAAAATAGAATCATCTAGAAAGAAAATATGAAGCCTCTGCCTCAATCAGTTAACATTATACTCGTGAAAACTATTTTTCAAGCAACGTTTTGGTCCTCAATTTAGTGACATGTTACAATCACAGGGTGTCATTTTCTGTGACCAATTTTTACTAAAGAAGGAGTTCTCAAATCTTGAAGTGTCCTGTACTCTAAAAAGAAAGGCAGTCAGAGTAATTCGAGTTAAGTTGTCAATTTTGTCCCCTTGAGAATTTCCAAAAGAGGAATGGCCAGTCTACATCTTGTGGAAAAGGGAGACAGACATGAACGTATTTTACCTAGCACTTCAGAAGCAGAGTCTTAGGCGCTTCCTTCCTCTGTGGAATTGGAGGAGATGATGCCTTTTGAATTCTACTTGAAGACAGAGAGGAGTTTGCCAGGGCTATTGTTGTCTTGACAATGGAAGATGATTTTCATAGACAAGTTGATTGCTTTTGAAGCTGCAGGAAAATAAAGACGATTTCAACAACTCCCTGTGATGGTGACGGTGAAAGCAGCCATTTCTGAAAGGACAAATTAAGGGAAATAAAGTGGTGACAGTTTTACCAGTAATCTGTCCCTCATCTGGGGGGACAATGAGATCCACAATGCGTTTATATTAGATCAATGCACACCTTTCCAAGGGTCTGGCAACCTTTGTGCCTGCTGAAGCTTACAAGAACTTGAAGAATTTAGGTAGGAAAAGGGGATAATGAAGGTTAAGCCTAAACCCATGTTTATGCTCTCTAGCAGCACTAAGTGTATGTCGTTAGTGGATATAAGAAAGATGCTTTCTGAGTCATTGAATGATGCTCTAAAAACCTGTCTCCCCAGATAGGAAGGGAATTCCTCCTTAGAAAATCAGGAAAATACGGTCGGAACAAAAAGATATGAATGGACATATACTCATTGACACATACATGTAAAGTGATCATTCACAGCAGTCTCAGTGAAACTAGGCACCATGCTACATGTTCATTTCCTCTAATAGAAGGTTCAGCAAATCATCAACCATCTAACAATCTTCATGTTACCCCAAGGCAGATGTCTATATGTGGTGTAACTGGTAGGATTGGGGTGGAAGCTGAGAAACTCACTTCAAAGATAGAAGCTTAAAAATGAAAACTTTATTTTCTGCAAATGCAAGAGGTTGCTGGTTTGGGATCTGAACCGAATCCCCAAAGGGAGATTTTGTAACATTTTTATAGGATGGGAACACAAAGCAAGGGGGAGCGGGCTGTTGCATTAACCAATTATATTTTGACACAAGGGGTTAAGCAAGGAAGTTAAAGTTGGTGACTGGGACTTATCCAGGTCACCTGGTTTCAGGTTCCTTGAGTCAGTTTTTGCAGTCAGGTCCCCTCCTGGACTCTGACCTGCAAATTAAAATGATATAGGAACAAAGGAGTGGGCAAGCTGCATGTAGTCAATTAAGTCAAGATAGGCAACACATTTATAACTTGTGTGCTTATAAGTTAGGTAACAAAATAACAGCGATCTCCCACTTTAGATCCTTTACTGGTTAAGAGACAAACATGAAACATCTGAAAAAGCAGGATAGAAGTTGAATTCTGGGACCTGGGAACATGAAGTCAGGTTTGACCCTCTCAACAAGGTAGAACTTGTTTCTATGATTGCTGGATTCGGGAAACTGTCTCCAACAGTAACTATAAGCCAAATGAGTGGACAGCATCATACCCAGTGAACTGTATAGATCATAAATTACTCCTGACATTCCTGGGTGGTATTATCCTCAATTATTTGATGAGAAAGTTTAGGTTCAAACAGGCTTAGTAACTTGTATATCAATAAAAGATAAGGCTACCTATAAGATGTAAGGGTACCTAACTGTAGGGGGGAAAATCACTTCTGCTACTGTTCTAATGAGGATTTTAGAATTCTAGGTCCCAGGTTTAGGTCAAGAGCTTAATTCTAAGCTCATATCAAGGGCCTTAACTCTACTCTTTCTCCTGCTTGTGTCTCCATAGCATGCTGGCTCTTTATCTACAGGCTTCTTGTCTCATGTGCCGTGAGGGCTGCAGCAACCTCGGATATCATTTATTTATACACTAGAACTAAAGGGAAGGCAAAAGAGAGTAGATTTTCTTTTAGTGCACTTTCTCTTTTTATTAAGAAAGAAATTTTTATCCAGGTCCACCAAAGAGATAAACTTTGATATTAGACCAATAGAGTATAGAGTATATTTTGTCTAATTTGACAGACACTAAAATTCATGGGGATGTGGCTACATGGATGTTTCAGCCATTGTTGTTGGAGATTGTCCTGCCAAGAAGGAAAGAAGGAATGGAACAAATGACGGAAAACAAAACAAAACAAAACAAAACAAAAAACTAGTCAAATCAATTATAGTGAAGTCCAGTGTATGTTCCAGAGTTAGAGCTTGACAGGGCTGAGTCTTGTATCATAAAGCAGGTGTTTCTAGTTCAAGACCAATGAAGAAGAGGTGGGGTAGCCCTTCTTGTGGTAGCTGTAATACTTTAATACTTTGTTCTTAAAGATGCTGAGGAGTCACCCGGTGGGTCAAGGGCTGCCTGAAAGAAATAACCATGGATCTGGGAACTGACTCTTTTCCTAAGGAGTAGTTGAGTGTGAGGTCTGTAAGTCACCTAGGTAGTTTTTCCTGTGGAAACAGAGAGGCATCCTGGCCTTTCTGGTCTGACTCCAAACTCTTCAGTAGGAAGAGGAATAAGTATCTAAGATGAATATAGACTTAGCCTGACTAGTCTTTCTCTTGAGTGAAGTCACCCATGTAGCCTTTCAGTACTTTAGGCCTGTGCCCACTGTGACACAAAACTCTTTGACTCCATTCCTCTCTTCTGTTTCTTGGTATCTCTTTGAGTGACCCAGATGTATTCTCATTTCAGACAAAACACACAAATGATGCCACCTGAAAATCTTACTGAAATACTATAACTCTACAATGTAACCTCACAAAGTGTAATTGAGCAATCTATTAAAATGTTACATTAGAGCTGAGGTTTACCTCAGAGGTGACAAAATGTGTCTAGTCTGCCTAAAGACTTAGGTTTAATTTCCAGAAACACACACTCTCGCTCTCACCCTTGCTCTCGCTCTCTCCTCTCCCTCTTCCTCTTGCTCTATCGCACTCACTCTTTCCTGCCCTTTGTCACTCGCTCTCACTCAGTCTTATAAAATGACACCTAGAATTTTTGGAGTTAGGATTCCTCATACTAAAACTATCCCTCAATTGATTTTTAGGATATCCTCTAAGAGGGCAGCTGAAGTGACTCAGCAGGTAAAAGTATGCATTGAAAGTCTCTTGACCTGAGTTCAATACCTTAGACCCATATGGTAGAAGGACAGATCAACCCCTGCAAGATGCTCCTGTGTGTTCTCTCTCCCTCTCCCTCTCCCTCTCCCTCTCCCTCTCCCCCTCCCTCTCCCTCTCCCTCTCCCTCTTCTCTCTCTCTCTGTCTCTCTCTCATGCTCACACACACATGTGCACATGAACTAGGACATAAAACCATAACATAGTATCTCACCTCTCATCTCAGTGTATATCATCATTATTGGCAAGCTGAACAGTCTACAGTACCCACCTGTTCCAATAGCAGAACAGGGTTATGTGGCCTGATTTCTGAATCCTTGGATTCTCCATCAGCCGCACTGCAAGGCTGCAGGTTGTCAGCTTCCCAGGATAGCTTCTCCAGCTGAAATCAGTAATGCTCTCTCAAAGCCTGTGGCTCAGGTCTTCTAAGTACATCGTTATTTTTTCAAATGGATCTGGGAAATTGCATGTCTCCTATTAATAACCCACAAAAGCAATACACAAATAGAAATGCAGAGGGAAGCGGCTTGCTGGATGCCTTTTGGAGAAGCTGGTGAGTAAGTTAGCTCAGCTGTGCTTAACTGATGGAATTAGATTGGGTCAGGTCAACTGGTCCTTGTTGAATTAAAAACCATGGAATTTTCCATTTCAGTGTATATTTTGGGCTTCTGGATGAAAGTGAGAAGTTCTGACATTCCTGGGCACCCATCTTTGGGCCACTAGTTTGGAACAGTGTATCAACAAGTGTTCATAAAGAGGCATGAATTTCTATACTGCAGTAGTTTGAATCACTTCTACTTTGTGTTTCTAATTTGCCTTCTCCTTGAGTTCCATGTTGAACTTCTGTGAAGCCTCATTTCCTTCACTCCCTTCTGAAAGGAAGTCTGGTATTTATTGTTGCATTATTACTTGGGAAGCAATATAGGAATTCCTCTATGCATGCCTATAAAGAGTTGTCTTGTTTACAGTCATTGCAGTTGGAAGACCTGTCCATGGTGGGTGGGCACCATCCCCTGGCTGATCCTCAATGGTAAAAATGGAGACCAGAAAGTGGGCAGCACTATGCATTCATCTATCTCTGTTCTTAATTGTGGTTGAGGTGTGAACTACTGTTTTAAGCTTCTGCTGTCTTGACTCCCCCACCAGGCTGGATTGTACCTTGAAATGTAAGCTAAAATAATCTGTCCTTTAAGACCTTTTGCCAAAGGATTTTATCACACTAACAAGAAACTAAAACATCTTGTAAACTTCCCAGCCCATAAAGATCCTGGAAATTTGTGCTTGTTACAATCTGGCACAAGCCAATCTCCTACTTTGTAACTATTAAATTCTTCCTGATATCAAGGCTAGTTCTACAACAGAACTCATCAAACTTGAATTTGGCCATGAATCCCCTGAGATCTGGATAAAACATAGACTGTATCAATAGGTCCTGGATGGCCTGGTTCTGTCTGCTAACACACCCCCAGCTGGCACCCATATGCCAGCTCTGTCCTATGGGTAGCAAAGCTGTAAATTACTGTCCCCAAAATTCTGTGCCTAGTGCTATGAGAAACATGAGTTAAGTCAAAGTTCACCCCTTATATGGGCAGTGTAAAGAAAGGAACAAAGCAACCAACCATACAATCTACTCTACATGTGTGGAATCTAAGACTTGGCCCTGTTCCTTATTCTGGTTTCAATTCTGCATAATCCCAAAGTGACAGTGACAGGAGGATAGTCAGTTAATGGGAGGGAAGGACATGGGCCACCTCAGAGTTGCTTGCTACACAAAACAACTACCTCTACAGCATTGTAATCAAGCTTCACGTACCACTGGGAAGAGTTTGAACTTCTGACTTTGCTGGATGATTACACTCCATGTAAGAGCAGGAGTGTCTCCACAATATTTACAATAAGCATAACTAATCTGTATATCTATATTACTCATAGCTAATCTGCATGTTTTGAATACTAACAGTTTCATCAGTATAAGCCTGTGTATGAAAACATGTTACCATCTGAACCTCCAGTGTCCCTGGAGATAAAGATAACTGGGTGTTTGTAGTAGCCACTGCTGTCCTTTTTGCCTTTTGATTAAATGCCAGTGAACCACCCCCTAGAACATGTAAACAAATTAGGGCAACTAACTGCTCTTATTTTTATCATAGTCTTTGGAGAGATATTTTAAACTAAATTACAGACCACATAACAGACTCTTAATAACAACAGGAGAATCAAATTGGACTCTGAGGCAGGAAAGATCAATTTAACATTTGAGAGCTGTCAGAGTGAAGTCAGCTGGCGGAAACAGCCTCTTTCAGTAGGATAGAACTGTTCCACTAACATTTCCTAAGGAAGGTCTGGGGTCACCCCAAAACTTGGTAGCTGTGACATACATTTTTTTCTCTAGTGTATTTTTTGCCTGGACACTTTTGTCATCATGCCTTCAACACAACACAGCCTCTGTTGCCCTATGAGAAACAGAACCAAAAGAATCAGAGCCAGAATTGACAATCCTCAGACTTACACAGCCAGCAGGTTTCTAGTCTTCCCTTTAAAACCTTTGCTCAGATGTTTCATTGTCCTATGGTGTTAGCACACAGCCACAGTAAGCAACAGAAAGCAACTAGATGCAGCCAATTTCTCACTGACCCCTTTGTCTGTGTCCTTGGAGAGAAGTTAGCCTGATCCAGTTATTCTTCTGTCAGTCACTTAGTCTGATATGAAACTGAGCCCCCCCAGAGATAAACAATCTGTTTTAAGTTCACACAGATGGGGCAACATTTAAACTCTCTTTTCTGTCATAGAACACAGGCTCTTAGAAAGTGGGGCTGGATTCCTGACCCTGACTATCCACCCCAGCATCTCCAGCCAATTAGATCAATTCCTCAGTTCCAGCTTTGCTTTTTCTTCTACCTGATAGAAATTTGTCTTTATGTAGTACTTTGTTTCACCCCCAAATCTTGCTTTGCTCAATGTCTTCTGGCACTTGAAAAACAACCTGCTAACCAGACACATTGGCAACTCCCAGTGAAGACAATATGACTCCTCCCCATCCTGGGAAGAGGTTCTTGAGTTTCTCAATCGTCAGATGCTCATAATAAAAGTTGATTTGCATACAACTTACTCATCCATGGTGTGTGTCCAACCACTCATCTTATTTCAAATTTTTCCTTTTTGGTCTTCACTTCTCAATCAATTTTTAAACTTAGACTTTCCATTGACTGGGAGAAGCCAATTCAGAAAACAACAACAACAACAAACCTAAGGCTTCCTTGAAACACTCTGTTGCTCTTCAGTGTGACTAACTAGAGTAGCAGCAATAGTTAATAGTCAAAGAGGGACTCTCCCTGTAACAACATGGCAAAGTACTTGGAGAGTAAAGTAAGGAGGAGTAGCACCCTTTTCTCAGAGATGGGGAAAGCTCTCTAGAGGTCAAGACATTACAGGGGCTAGATTCCTGAGCCTGACTCTCCACCCGAGCATCTCCAGCCTGTTCATACCCTTTACACTGTGGTTATGCCCCCTCCAACCCTCAGTGTTTCTCTTTTGCCACCTTCTTATATCATCTTCCCTTTCTGCTATGCTTTGAATATGAAATGTGCACCAAAGGCTCATGTCTTAAGAGAATGGTACACAACTCGAGCTGGAACGTGAGCAGATCCTGGAAATTTTAGAAGGTAGAACCTAATTGAAGAAAGTATATCACTGAGGATGAGTCCAGAAGTTATCTTGACTCTATGGCCCTCTCCCCAGCCTGTCTTTTATAAGAACCCATAATGCCACATGCTCTCATTGGCACTGATGCTCTGTCCAAATCTCTAGGACCAAACAACAAGGGACTGAGCCCTCTGAAGCTATGAATCAAAGTAAGTTTGTTTACTTAAGTTTTTCTTGTCAGTAATTTGGTCATGGCAACGAAAGGAAAATCTAACTAATACACCTTCCTTCTTCCTGTTATCCTGGCACTTACCTGCCTCTTCCTGGATCTATCTGTTTCCTAAGAGATTGGCAGGAAGTATGCTTGCCCCTGTAGAGTTCATCTTCATAATGTACTGACACTGAATGAGAGAGTTTTGGAAACTGGCATGAGAATCCATGCCAACGCAGTAATTGGAACCAGAACCTGAGATGGTCAACATGCCAATGTATGACTGACTGCCTAAATGCTAATCAGGAGGAAGATGTGAAGCCCCACAGATTCTGGGCTGTGCATTGACATTCTGCAAATCTCTAGTCTTCCAACCCGTTGCTTGCATGCATAGATGCCAAGGCTTAAAAATGACTGCAACTCAACAAGAGTGGGCTTTCCGTTTTGTTTTGTGATTGTTGCGATGATTTTTGTTATTGTTTTTCT
This sequence comes from Grammomys surdaster, assembly GCF_004785775.1. NCBI lineage: Eukaryota > Metazoa > Chordata > Mammalia > Rodentia > Muridae > Grammomys > Grammomys surdaster. The sequence goes on from NW_021604565.1 coordinate 28,196,239, forward strand.
GTTTGGTTTGCTCCAGAGTCTCATGAACCTCAGCTTGCCGTTGAACTTTTTCTGGGCAAAAAGTAACTGTGGCTGACTTTAAATTCCTGGTTCTCTGGTCTCCACCCCACAGATAGTAAGATTGCTGGTGTACAAGGCTGAGTCTAGCTCTTTTGTTTGTTCTTGTTTCATTTTTTTTTTTTGGTCTCTTTTCCCCACAGGATGGCTGGAGGTGAAGTGATGGACAGAAGCATTCTTAAGGACCTCCCACTAAGAGCTCCACTGTTGACAAGTTTGTATAACCTCTCAACCCCTTACATTTCTCAACAGCAAAGAAGGCCAGAGGCTAAAAAGTTCTCGTGAATAAATCAATACACATCATTTATTCTCTTCCAGTCTATAGTTTGTCAGTTGGTCTTGAACTACATATAGTTTCAGTGTCTGGTGCCTCTCTGGACATCCTTTATCTGCAGGCTCGTGCGCATCCACCCTCTCTGCAGAACCAGATGACATCCCCTCAGAGCTTCAGCTATACACCAAGCATATAATAAAAAGCAGTTCCTTTACTCAGCTGCCTCCTTGGGTAACATGTAAATTCATCTCTCACACTTTTGTTGCATTTTAAATATTACCATGCCTACAGCAGACAGTGATAATGGACACTCATTACACCATAGATATTTCTAATTATCTTATATTTGATTAACAATGATTCTAGCCTTTATAAGAATCCCCCATGAAGTAGAATCATCAGTCACAGGAGAGGGAAGCAACATCTGAAGTCACCTGAGCTGCTGGGCTAAGTATCTTGTCAGGATCTCAGGAATGAGCCAGTAGAGGTGCGGGACCAACCAGGTTCACAAGGAGAGAGGCAGAAAAGCTTGCTAGGTCTCCTGCAAGAAGAGAAGGCACAGCTGCTGCTAGAGGCTCGTGTGTCATCTCAGCTCTGACAGGGCCAGCAGCTGTTTTTCACCAACCCTGCATAAATCTGCAAACAAGAGAAGATTGCCGACCTCCATCCTGTTGTGCTGGCATTTCCTCTCCCTGGTGGCATGCCTCAGAGATGGAAGAGCCTGTGTGTTCGAGAATGTCAGCAAAAGATTGCTGCTTGATTTTTTTTGTCCTTTTCCCAGGGTGCTGTATGTGTCTAGCCTCACCTCCGGGTAGGAGTTGGGCTCTGAGTACTCACTAGGAAAGGGAGCACTGAGAGTGGAGGAGGTGACTTTTTGGAAACTAGCAAAAATGGACCAAAGGCAACCTACAGTCAGGATTGTTATCAGACCAGCCCTGTCATGTTATAATGGCCATGGGGGACAAATTTAAGGCTCAGGTTGCTGTGAAAGGGCCATATGTCACCATCTATTGAAAGAAAAGAGGGGGGAGGGATTTAATGTCCCTAAGTTTTCTCTCATGAGGCTGAAGAGTAACTTGCCATTTATCTCTACACTCTCAAAATTCTGTACGTGTTGCTGCTTTCCCATCAATGAAGGCAGCTGAACAATGAGCAACAGAACTTTTGCAACAAGGGTCAGAACAGTCTCAAAAGTCACATAAATTCTCCTTAACTGTGTTGAGTAGGGCATGCTAATTTTTCACTTTATCCCTTTAAAAAGTGGGTTTGGGTTCTTTTTCCAGTTTGTTTATGCAGCAGGTGCCAAGTTATGCTGAGAGTTCTTGCTTCTTACCATCTTATTTAATACTTTCAGTACAGAGTGGCGCCTCTACTCCTTGGAGGCACTATCAATGGAAGACTTGGGTGAAGGTAGTCTCTTCCCTTAACTCCCACCCTATACCCAGACTGCTCTTCTTAGAAACCAAGAAACAGAAGCAGCTCCAAGTTTTTGAAATTTCAGTGTCTTATCCCTGTGTTCTTCAGTGAGGTTGATATCATGAAGGAGTTAAACTGTCCATGGGAAACATCTCTGAAGGAATCCTAGAGACAGTCTCAGCATGGTAAGAAATTCTTCCTGACACCAGAACTCTAAAATGTATTGCTTTCTTCATATGACTTTAGCCTAACAAATCTTAGAAACTGACAGAGACGTAGTCAAAGAACTTCAAGAATTTCCAGTGTGAGAAGAACATAACATTTTTCTCCTGAAGATAAATAAATAATAAAATAATAATATAATTGAACATTCAAAAAAATAACAATTATGTTTATGTATTCAGGCTTTTATGTGTGTGTGTGTGTGTGTGTGTGCGTGTGTTTGTGTACACAGAGGTCAACTTTGAGTATCTTCCTCTAATTGCTCTCAATCCTGTCTTTTGAGGCAGGGTTCCTCACAGAACCTAAAGTCTAGACATGGGTATGTTGTATGTCCCACTGAGTTAATTATCTTCTTTCCTTACAGGAGCAAGGGCAACTTAGCAAGACTACACCACTGAAGAAAACAACTCACCCTCTGACAAAGCTGTTTAATGCCAATCGACCCTCAAAGAAGGGTAGAGCCCCAGTCTGTGATGAAATATTGACAGGTCCAAGGTTATACAGATAATTTCAGCTGCCCAAGAGTGAGTTCATGAGTGCGACAGCCATGTCACATCCAGGAAACATCTTTTTGCTTCATTGTATGCCTCTTACTTTCTTGTTGCTCCTCTTTCTCATTGTTCCCTGCACCTTGGAGGGACTGATCTAGCCATCCCCTTTGGGGGCCACACCCTCCCGCAGTATTTACTCTTGGCATTTTGCCAGCTATACCTTTCTCTGTTATCAGGAAGAAGCATTTCTCATGAAGGTTGGTTTCAAGGCTAATCTCAAAAGACAAAGTGGAGGTGAGCCTGTTGTTTTAAAATTAAATTTGACTCTTATCAAGGCAATTTATAAACATCAAAAATCCAGAGTAAAAAAGTACACTCTATAAGGTAGCATTCATGCCTCAATTTCAACCTCTTTTGATCTTCAATTGTTTGTCCCACAGTACCCACATAATTTTGTAAATAATATGCTCGTTTATTTCTTCATGTGACAGTTTGAAAGTTTATATTTTGTTGAATGAACTCAACTCCTTTCTTCACAAACACTGACATACATGCCTGTCCTTCAAATACAGAATACATTTCTGTCCATGTGTTTAGATTACTTCATGTCACATGCTTGTATTTTATGACTATATGCAACATTTCATCTAAAGCACTTTTTCCTTTGGAATTTTGATTATCTTGTGTTCTATTTCCAAGTCTCCCTTTAACGCTGCTAGTTCTACATGATTCAGTCTGACCATTCCTGCCACCCACAAAAGTAAATGCATCTAACAACCAGCTCCAGCTTCTTTCTGGAGCAGTGGTACTTTACCTGTGGGTTGCAACCCTTTTCAGGTCAAACAACCCTTTCAGAGGGGCCACATATCAGATATCCTGCGTATCAGATATTTACATTTACAATTCATAACAGTAGCAAATAACAGTTATGAAGTAGCAATGAAATAATTTTATAGTTGGGGCTCACCACAAGATGAGGAAATATATTAAAGGGTCACAGCATTAGGAAGGTTGAGAACCACTATCCTTGAACCTGCTTTCTAGCTGAGATCTCTCCGAGTCCTGAGGCTTGGCTTCAATATATCTTTGTGCTTCACAGCCTATTTCTAGAAGTTATATCTTGGCCTCTTTTGTTTTGCTACCTTCTTAGGAAGCAATTGTCTTTTATTACTTTTCTGAGTAATAGGACCAAGAAAGTAAGCCTCTGGATTCCTTGATTATCTGAAAATCAAGTTAGACAGGGTTTGGAATTCAGAGTTAAAAGTCTGTTTTCTCATCATGGACATGGTCTCCTTCTATCCTCTTGGCTGAATCTAGTGTTTCTCTAGAGAAGCTGAATTTTGTTCTTATTTTAGGATCTTCTCTGTACTGCCAGCATGTGAAATTTCATCATAATATGTCTGACTATGAGATTTCTTTGTCTGTCCTGTCGATTATTCCAGGAGTCATTTCAATGTAGGAACCTGTGCAATTCACTTGTTGACAATTTTTTTGGACTATTTCTTTGATAATTTGACCCCTCAGTTATTATTTTATTTCCCTTCTGGAATTTCAGAATGATTTATTGAGAAGAAGCAGTCATCTTGTGTTTTCCCCTTGAATTTGGCTACAATTTTCACTGTCTTTTTCTTCCAGCATGTTCTCTCTAATTTACTTTCAGAACTCTGAATGGAATTTTAGGTTTGACTGCATGTTCTCTTAAGTCTAAGAATGAGTATATATTCCTACTTATATTTTTATTTTTCCTGTTTCTGATGCAGGAATGCAATATATATATTCTTCCTGAGGAGTGAGAGGAGGAGAAAAGGAGAAGACAGGGTAATTGGAGGGGCTGAGAGGGGAGAAGAGAGGAGAGGAGAGGAGAGGAAGAGAGGGGTGGGAGGGGAGAGATGGGGAGGGCAGGGGGAGAAGGGGTAGGGAGGGGAGGGGAATGAAGAGGAGAAAGACTATGCATAGGTTTTTGCTCCCCCCCCACAGGCTCATCCTTGCTCCTTTTTTTTCTGTTTATTATTTTTGGATCAGCCATTTGTGGAAAAGATTTTCTCCAAATGTCAGGAGATACTTGGATGAGAAATTAAACATTTAATTTGTGTGTATTGATGGGACTTGTGGACTGGCAATTACTACCACAGGCAATTGAGTATTGTGTTAAGCTTTTTGATGCAGGGTTTCTGCATAGCCTCATCTCTAAATCTTTTGGACAGAGCTGTTCAACCTCTTCATTAATGAGCACCCATCTCTTATGATTATACACTTGCCTATAGAGACACAGGGGAGTGAAGGCACTCGGGGCTTGAGCCGTGCCTTAGAGACCTCATTTTCAGCCTCACTTTTAGCAGCTGTGGTCCACTTCTGTCATTCAGTTTTGTAAGAGTTGGTATTTCTGTAGTTAAATTTCTATATAGAATAATCTTTCATATGTATTCATGTGTGATATGTATATGGTGTTCATCTCTTTCTTTCTGTTTGTGTGTGTATGTGTGTGCATGTGTGTGTGTGTGAGAGAGAGAGAGAGAGATAGAGAGAGAGAGAGAGAGAGAGAGAGAGAAACAACATCAAGAATTCTTATGAATGAGTAATGAAAATGTGGCACATATACACAGTAGAATACTATTCAGCAATAGAAAGGACCAGATGCTGTTGTTGAGATAGTACTGGAAGTAAGGTAAAAGCCAGGCACAGACAAACAAATAGCCCATGACTACATGTACGAAGTTAAGGGCAGAATGGCATTTACAGGGTGGAGTGAGCAGACATGGAAACATGGATAAGACTACCTAATAGGTAGTACATTTACAGTTATTAGGCTGTGCGACTATGCAGTAATATCACCATAGAAAGCAACTACATATAGTGCATTTCGTAAGAGCCAGAAGAAAGTATCCCGAATATTCCATCACTAAGAAATATGTATTTGAGATGTCCATTGACCCTGACTTGAAGCATGTGCTGTTACTCATGTAGTAAAACATGACAAATCAGTTCTTTCCTTTGAATGCATCAGTTAAGTAAAGAAAAGAACTTTAAAACCATGACTACCAGGATGAAGATGAGGACCTCAGAATGCATTAAAAAACATCTTCTACCAATTCCCTGCCTCTGTCCTCAGTGTCTAATCTGTGGTTCCTGAATCTCAGGCACTTATTTTGCTTCCTGTTTGTGCAATCATCTTCTAGACATCCGTTGATGCAGTTGTTTGTATGTTGTTGCCCTCCTTTGGCTTGTGTTGCCTCTTCTGTGGTGCTCCTGTGAAGACCTACTATACAATTTCTCTTCTGGCATTTTAGTGGCATCTCAGGAGGCTTGAAATACACACCTCTCTGTAGCCGCCCGAGCTGTCTCACGTTTGGGGGGCCACTTTGTAATGGCCTGTTCTGCTGCTCCGGTCCGCAGGTCAGGGCCTAGCAAGAAAGAGAGTGGGGGCAGAGACGCGAAGAATGGAGACAAGATAGGGAGTCTGATTGAGCCTCGTTTATTGGAAGGAAATCCTGGGTATTTATACCCTTTACCACGTGGCTTCTCCTCATGGACAAGCACAGCTGAAGGCATTACCTCATGTGCCTTGCAGCGTGGAGATCACGTGCGCCTAGCTAGCAGTGAGGAGACCACATGCGTCCAGCAGCATGGAGACCACATGTGCCTTGCAGCTGGCGGCACTAAACAGCAAAACAAGATATGTAAGAAAAACAAGATGTTTATCAGAGTGTGCTCAGCTGTTGCAGGCTGTTGAAAACAAGACTCTTGTTAGGGTATATGGCTCGAGATGACTGTAAAGATGATAGCCACTTTTGGCTAGGTGTCGGCTCCCAACAGGTCCCCCTTTTTAAATTTGTTTTCAAAAGGGAAGGCTGGGAAAACTTATGGAAACCGTGCCTGTCTTAGGTTGGAACAAAGGACCCCCAGCCTCCCTTTCCCATCTCTGGATACTGAACAGCCATTGGTTGAGCTCCTGTCTTAGGATGGTGAGGTCGCCCAGTTAGGGGCAAGGGTCTTGAGGTGTTCTCTTACCCGTCATTGACTATCCGGCTTAGCGCGTAAGTTAGGGGTTAATCCTCGTCAGCCTTGATGACAAAGGTTTTAGAGTCCCCTACTTCCAGCCTGTAATAACGGACCTGTATGGGTTTCATTTGAATAGCATCTATCTGTTGTCCTACAAAATCCATCAGTCTGCTGAACAGCATGAACCTGAGAGACAAGAGACTTAATGCCTGAATGGTTGATGTAAACCATTCTTCCTTAGAGCAACACTCTTTTTTAAGGGTAGCACACAACTCCCTCTGTTGGAGGAGTAAAAAGCATAAGCCTCTTCTATTCTGAAACACTATTTTCTAAAACTAAATCTATATAAGTACAGAACTGATCATAACTTTGATCTTAACAAAACAAGTAAGGAAATCCCTGTCCCTGCCCCAATCAATCTCAAACCCAAAAAACAACTGTAGTAATGGTGGCAATGGGTTCTCTCTTGGGTCTAAACAATGTACCCCACTAAATCATAAATCAGGGGACCAAGAGTCTAATAGAGCCACCCTGGAGGTGCTGGTGGGGATGTCTTCTTCTGCACTGAGAACTTTCCAAGTCAGGTATGCTGGTTGATCCGCTCCAGTGAAGCATCTTCATGTTTCCTGTAAAGAAAAAATATATGCTTCCCACGGGATTTCTCCTCCCTGGATTTGTTATTGTTGTCTATTTGTTTAATCAGTCTCTCTGGCAGCCAGCGTGTGGCATCTGCCATTTGAGAATCAGAGGAACCAAAGTATGCATCAGAGGAACCAAAGCCTTGATCCTCTCTCTTAGGACTCTTATATTTATGATTAGTAGGGATCAATGGGAGTAACAATAGTTGAGCTATCCTCCTTCCTGTAGGAATGGTGACTATATTCTGTATTGCCTTGGCCATTACCTTAATCTCACCTTGATAATCATTGTCTATAACTCCAGGAAAAATTTGTAGTCCCTGCATAGTAGCACTGCTTCTTCCCACTTTCAGGCCAAACACATTTGGATAGAGTGGTCCAAACACTCCAGTGGGTAAGGCCTGAGGTCCCATTTCTGGGGTTAATACTGTGTGGGTGGCAGAACTGAGGTCTAGTCCTGTGCTTCCTGGGGTTGCTTGACTAAGTTCTAAAAGGGGTTGTTGTTTGCTGGTATGAAATTGACTGCCCCATAAGCCTGTTTTGCCTTGTGTTGGTTTGGGGCCGGGGGCTGGCCCCTGTTCCCATTTCCCTGATTATGGGAAAGGGTGTTTCCTTGTGCATCTGTCTTGGACCTACATTCACTAGCCCAATGCCTTCCACGTTTGCAACATGGGCATAGGCAAGGCTGTTTTCTAGGCTGTCTCTGGGTTAACTCGTTTTCTGCCTTGCAATCTTTTGCAAAGTGTCCAGGCTTGCCACATTTAAAACAGGCCTTTTTGTCTCTGCTTGCCAAAAAATCTCTTACTGATTGTCCTTGCATGGCAGCTGCCATAGCTAAGCCCTGTTGGTAAGAGGGTCCTATGTCAGAACAGAGTCTGATATACCCAGTAAGGTCTGTCTTTTTCCTATAGGATCTAATGGCCACTTGGCAGGCAGAATTGGCATTTTCATATGCAAGTTGTTTCCCATAATCTACACCTGCCTCTGCATTACCAAAAATCCTTCCTGCTGTTGTCATTAGTCAATGAACAAAATCAGAAAATCATTCATCAGGCCCTTGTCTGACTGAGGTCAAAGATGCACCAGGGTCTCCCTTTACTGGGAGTTTGCACCAAGCCTTCATGGCTGAGTTTTGAATTTGAGCGAATAAGCCTGGGTCATATTGGATCTGGTTATCACTAGAAGCAAATTGCCCTTCTCCTACTAAGGCATCAAAGGACCAACCATTACCTGCCTGAGTATTTCTCCTAGCTGTCTCTTTACAATTCTCATGATACTCTGATTTCCAAATAAGATAGTCACCACCACTAAGAACTGCTCTCACTAGAGTATTCCAATCACTAGGAGTCAGCCACTCCTCTGCAACAGATTCTAAGATTGCAAGAGTAAAGGGAGCAGTGGCACAATACGGTGCCACTGCTCCCTTTACTCTTGCAATCTTA
>NW_021604565.1:28204877-28249925 GCF_004785775.1 Grammomys surdaster
TAAGATAGTCACCACCACTAAGAACTGCTCTCACTAGAGTATTCCAATCACTAGGAGTCAGCCACTCCTCTGCAACAGATTCTAAGATTGCAAGAGTAAAGGGAGCAGTGGCACCGTATTGTGCCACCGAATTTTTAAATTCTTTAATAATTTGAAAATTAAACCCTGTGTGATGTCTCCACGCAACCCCTTGAGCATCTCTAGTCTCTGATACAGGGAAAACCTCAGCCTCTCCCTCCTCTGGATCATCTGTGGCTGAACTAAAACCAGAGGACAGGGTCTGGCTTTGGACTCCGGGTTGAGGAACTTGAGGAACTGAGGGATTTTCCTTGCCTTCTCGAGACATCTTCCCTGTCTTTAATTTTTGTAGCTGATTAATTAAGTCCTGATACTCTTCCTCTAACTCTATTTGTTGTTTAAGAAGAGAAATTTGTTGTTTAAGGAGAGAAATTTTGTCCTGCAACTCCTTTCTGTGATCTACAACCACCCAGGAAGGAGGTCTTCCGGAAGAGGGCCATTCAGGGTCGTAATATTTGGCTCCCTCTTCTTCTTGGTCAGCACAATCTGGCTCTGACAAATCGATTACCTCAACCTTTGGTCGTATTTAGGATTCTATGCTTTTCTTTTGAACATAAAAGACAGCTTTTAAACAGCGAAACAAAAGCAGACAATTGACACGCGTAAACAGCAAACAACAAAACAAAAACAGAGAGTTGAGTTCAGGCTGACTTATTTCTTGCCCCATTATCATTACTATGACCTACTGATCTCCACCGGGCAGTTTCCTGCCGAAATCACCTCTGTTTCACTTCTGAAGTTTCAGTCGACCCTTCTTCCGGTAACGTCCCTCACCGGGCCTCTCGTTCTTGCCGCCTTGCGTTGAGCGCCACTTTGTAATGACCTGTTCGGGTCAGTCAGCAGGGTCTCCAGCCCAGGAGTGAGGATTCACGCTTCCAATTCCCGCTGTGTCCTTCGCTGTACCCAGCTTACTGGAGCTCCAATGTTGAGGCACCACTTTGTAGCCACCCGAGCTGCCTCATGTTCAGGGGTCCACTTTGTAATGGCCAGTTCTGCTGCTCCGGTCCACAGGTCAGGGCCTAGCAAGAGAGAGTGGGGCAGAGACGTGAAGAATGGAGACAAGACAGGGAGTCTGATCAAGTCTCGTTTATTGGAAGGAAATCCTGGGTATTTATACCCTTTACCACGTGCCTTGCCCTCGTGGACAAGCACAGCTGAAGGCACTCGTCATGTGCCTTCCATTGTGGTGACCACATGTACCTAGCTATCAGTGTGGAGACCACGTGTGCCTTGCTGCTGGTGGCACTAAGCAGCAAAACAAGATATGTGAGAAAAACAAGATGTTTATCAGAGTGTGCTCAGCTGTTGCAGGCTGTTGAAAACAAGTCTCTTGTCAGGGTATATGGCTCGAGATGGCTGTAAAGATGATAGCCGCTTTCGGCTAGGTGTTGGCTCCCAACACCTCTCCAATTGCCCTCATTAAATCCTAAGTCCTCTTGGTCTTCTTCACGCTCATCCAGGATCCAGCAAACAGGCTTCCTATCAGGACACTTTAATGAAATAAAAACACACTTTACCTCAAGAGTCACTGTTTTCTTGCAATAAATCTCTACTGTGTTGTGCTTGCTGAGTTAGCAGTTAATGTTTATGGAATAGATAAACTTTTCAATCACCCCCCCTACATACACACACACACACACACACACACACAAACACATGTGCACACACATCAAACTTGGTCTCAACAAAAAATCAGGTTACCATAGCAGAAATATTTTAAAGAATCTGTGAGTGGTTAATATACTCAAGTTGTTTCCCAAACACCACTGTCTACTCCCAGTTCAGCTCTACAAAGCCTCATTGATGCTTGGTAAAGGCTCATGGTACAAGCACACATAGATACCAACACATTGAATTTACACACACTAAAAATCAGTGTTCTCAGGTAAACAAGGGAGATTCATTTAGATTCCATCATCTCTGACAATGCCTTCTTACAAAATAAAAGGCGTGCATCTATCCCAGGACTGTAGGTTGTGTCTCCATGGTTTATAACTTTGCTTCCAGGCATCTTTCCCAATTGCTGTACACCTGGAATGTATGTCTGCCAACTGGAACTATGTTTACATTCTATACCTGTCTTTCTCAGCCAGACAAGGACACAGCTGCAATCCATAACACAGTGCCCACAACTCCTGGTGCAGCTCAGCCTACCAGATGATAAGGGCCTTCAAATTCCAAGTCCCATAAAGAAAAGTTAGAGCCCTTAGTCGAAGATAAAGCTCTTCTGTTACCCATACATCAGAAACTTCCCCACTTTTTCTAAATCTCTCTCTCTGGCTAAGTTCCTGGATTGCAAATATACTTGGAAGGGAAGGCAATTGGGCAACAGAGGTACAGAAATGCAAGAAGATGCCCATGACTAACAATATACTTAGAAAACTCACCTTAAGTTCAGTTTCGTTGTACTACATCCCTCCTGGAATGAATCAGGTCTGTCTCTGCTAGTGAGCAAACATTCCTCTTGGACAAAGATATTGAGGTAGTTCTTACCTGTAGTTATCAAAGTAAGAGTTGATATGTATGGTTCACTGAGGACATTGAGAGGTGATTTTTTTTTTAATTCTTGGTATACATTTTGCAGAGGAAACTAAGCAAAGACATTTTAACCCACTAAAGAAACTAGTACTCACTTGTATTTTGTACAATATCTGTCATAAACAGCTTACACTGTTAAGGGTATCTTTCTCTGCTGTAGCTGGATATTTAGTCATGTATGTATGTATTGAATCCCACATCTTGGTAAAAGTTGTGTTTCTTTGCCACAGTTTCTACTGGAAACAACCTAAATGGAGGTGATAAATTATCCATCCTTACATTAACAATTTTGCTTGAGTCAACAACAGCTTGATGAGGCACCTCACTCTGTGGAAAGAACGCCTCTGTTCCTTAAATGAGCAGGGAAATGTGGTCTTTTGTTTATCAGCATCAGGTCTCTCTGAGGTAATGTACCAAGGGCTCCATTTTCAACCATGTGTAGTAGCTCCCTAGACAGCCTAGGCATTAGCTGCTCAATTAGACATCTAGCTTAGATGTATGTCTAATTGACAATGAATAGATTTTGATACTATATTTGGTTAGGAGATTATCTACAAATTGCTTTATCCATTGGATGATTCCAAATTGTTACACGGACATCTGTTTTTGTTGGCCACAAATGTACTATTTGCAATGACAATTTTGTCATTAACTGAAATCATAGCTCTACCTACCATATTATTTTCTCTTTCTTATAAGTAACTAAGGCTTTATTTTGCAGGAGAGTGATATTTTTAAGATTAAGAATATCTTGGCAGATGTATCCTATTCAGTCATCCCAAAGAATTCTTCATACACCACATTTACTTTCACTAAGTGGCTCCCATAATATTGACCTTGGAGTAGCAAAGGATTCCTTTCCCCTTCTGTGCACAGAAGCTGGGACAGTGGAAGGCCTATGCAAGAAATTTTCTTCATTAAACTTATTATGTATTTGTTTACTTTTAAAAGTGTGTGTGTGCGTCTGTGTGTGTACATGTACATCATGTATATGTGTGTAGGTGCTCAAAGCTCCAAAACCATTGAATCTCATGGGAGCTGGAGTAACAGGTATCTTTAAGCTGCCTGACACAGCTGCTGGGAACTGAACCTTGGTCTTTTACAAGAGCAGTAGGGGCTCTTAACTACCAGGTCATTTCTCCAGTTCCACAGGTGTTAGCTTAGAAGTCAAAACAGATACCTGAGAAGACCACCGAGGCAAGCCGAGATCAACTGACAAGATCAACCGACATTTAACAAAACAGTGGATAAATCCTCCTCAAAACTATTAAGGTCATTAAATCCAAGGAAAATCTGAGAAACTGTCACTCTGGCGGGAAGCTTAAGAAAATAGAATACCTCATTGAAAGGTACTATTCCACATTGGATCCTGTGACATAAATAAATATAATCAGAAGTTGGGGAGATAACTTAGTTTGTAAGGCTAGCTGAGTAAGCATAAGCATTTGGAGATCAATCTTTAGAATCAGCATTGACAGGAAAAATTGGACGGGGTGACACTCACTGGTGAGTCCATTTGGAGGAGGTAGAGACATACAGATTCCTGAGGCTCAGTGGCCAGCTAGCCTAGAATTACCCAGTGAGTCTCAAATCCCAGTGAGAGGCTCAGAACTCAAGTATGTAAGACAGCATTGGGGAATGAAACCCAAGGTCAACCTTCCACACACATGAATGCCCCCCCAGTGCGCACACACACAGACAGCATCAACAATAAATGGAGGTCTGTTATGAAAATTTGGTGAATAATAATGCAACGACTGGTGAGCTGTGAAAGGTTATTATATATAAGATGTCAAAAAATGTATACAGGTACATACCTGGGGCCTCTTTAAAGTGAAAAATATTTGAATAATTTGAAAAAAGTTTAAAAAGCAAACCAAAGAGGAGATTTTGTTAAAGGTATTTAAAAACGTGTTCTGTGAGGGGCACTGAATTCTGGGTGGAAATTGTCAGTCCCTGGTTTAATGTTCATGCTGTGGTTAAGAATATAGAATCGGGTGAGGATTGGAGAGATGGCTCAGCAATAGCTCAGAGTCCTTGCTGCTCTTGAACAGAACTCAGGTTTAGTTCCCAGTGCCATGTGTCAGCTCACAACTGTCCCATTTCTCTAGATCCGGGCATCTGACTCCATTTTCTGATGTCTGCAGGCACCAGCCATGCATTTGGAACACAGGCATACATGTGGGCAGGGCATGACTACACATACATTTTTCAAATTAAAACTTAAAAAAATTCATAGCCAGTCTTGAATCATTTAGGTAAGCTATCTTCTGTGACTCTGCATTCTTACCTATGGAATGGACGTAAGGATATCAACTTTACGGTTACCTCCAAAGGCACTTTGAGATAAAGTTTGAAAATGTTCCACAGGGTAAATTAATAAGGCATGTTTATATAAATAGTGGCTCAAACAAATGAGAAGGGCATGTCTCTCCTTGGAGTTTGGGCAGGGATTATGCATTGTTAATTCAGTCCTCAATTTAGGAAAAAAAAAAGTATTATTCACTCTTAAAGTCATTATCACTGTTAGCGAAGGATTCTTACTTCAACCATTCCTTCTAATCTGATTTTTTTTTGTAAATAAAGTTGCTAGGACAGAGACAGGCCTCATCCCCAGTTGACATCTGCTCATCTCTTCTTGGCTCATCTGATGGCTCATAGCTGTTAACTAAATTGAAGCATCCTGCACCAATAACTGTTATTCTGAATACACACGGAGATGTTGGGGGAACTCCTGGAACAATCACAGATGTTAGGTCTCCTGTAGAGAGGAAAGCCTCTGTCAGAACCATCTCAAGCAGCTTGCCCCAGAGTTTTCTTGCAACTGTTTTCACCCAGACCAGAAGGCAGAGCACTCCCTTTGGTGACCCAGCAGAGGGATTACTGTCACAATGAATCCTGTGATACAATTCTTTTGAAGGTCTGGAGTGAGATTCAAACAACCGTTTTTGACTGTCTAAGGAGGCAGTTTGGCTCACTTGGTGAGCCAGCCTGGAGATACCTTCTGGTGCTGCCTCCTCATTTACAACATTAGGACCAATAAATGACTTCTCTTGTATAATCTCTGCCTGCTTTTGCTCTCTGCCACAAGCAGTGTGGGGTGACTTGGTAACATGGAGAGATGGTGGAGGGGACAGCAGTGCTTGTCAAGTGACTGTAACTGGAAGCTACAGAAGCAGCAGGGCTAGAGAGGAGGAGGTGGCTTTGAAAGCCACCCAGGTCTCAGAGCCACAAGCTTAGCAGCATGGCAGCAGAAGCAAACCCAGCTGTAAAAGAAGCAGCAGCGGTAGCTGCCACCCCAGTAGTCACAGCAGTCTTGGCAGTGACTATTGTTCCAGAATCCAGTTGAATAGTTCAAGCGAGTTATCAAGTAGGACAGGAACAAGAGGAACTGTGGAAATAAAAGAAAGAAAGGGCAGAGAGCCAAGAAGACAAGGCTGTAAAGATGCAGGCAACAGAGCCCCTGGCCTTTGTCAGTGGAAAAATTGCTAACAGTTGCCAAGTGTTTACTGCCAAAGGTCTCGGGCACCTCTAGGCCCAGAAGTTGTAACACTGACCATTCTCAAGGCCCAGGGTATCCTAACTTTGTAGACTGACCAAAGATTTCTGTCACTGATGGAGTGTAGAGCTAAGAACTTGCATAAGAGTTGTGGCACCAAAGGGCTCCACTTGCTGCTACTCATGGCGGGCTGTTGACACCAGAGAGTGGTGTCAAACAAAGAAGAAAACAAAACACTCCCAAGATCAACAGTAGGAGAGACTCTACTTTTCTACTGTGATTTACATCATGTAGAGCAAAGGGACCCCCCAGCTGACCTGTGATATTATTGGTGTTACAAATAAGAACAGAAGTTTGAATTCCCCTGTTCTACAGCTTCTGGCATCCAGAGAAACATCCAGTAGATTCTGGGTTTCGGGAACTTGCATAAAGCATGTTTTATGCAAAGGATAGCCAGACAAGGAGGCAGAGCTTGTGAACACAGAAATCTCTGCTAAATTGAAGGAGATCAATGGCTTAGAAGCCTAATATAGATTAGTCACAGATTATTACTTGATTTAAGTTCACTGATACATTTCAGTGGCAGATCAGGTGGCAAGCAGAAGGCAGAGAAAGTGAGTAAATAAGGCTGCCCTTGTCTGTTCTTTGTGAAGCAGATCCTTCCCTGCAGTGGTCTGTGCAGCATGGCGTAGCCATCTACATACTTGTAGCTATGATGGGTCATTGATTTTCACATTCACTTTGATGCTTGCCTTGTGGTTTGCGATCTCAAAACCTATTCCACGCAGAAGGAAGCTACAAATGACCATCAGCAATAACAAATCTTGGACTCTAACTACCCAGAAAAACAACAGCCTCTGAAATTGATGACCTGGTCGTCAAGGGCATTTTGTCTTCTGTTTCCAGAACTCTGAGAAGCATCCTCTGTATTGAGGGAAAAGGAAACACACCTTCCACTTTCTTATCCAATTGGTAAATCCAAGTCCTTCCCAAACCCCTTTGGCTGTTTCCTCTAGAAGCCTCCAGTGGTTTGAACTTACTTTAATGCCCTTTATGGGGACCATTTGGGTTAACATTTACATTGCACATCTGAACATCCTGCTGTGTCAACAGCCATATGAAAATCAGTTGCTGGAAGCATTATTTCAAAGAGTAGGTCACTGCCAATGGCTCTCTAACAACTTTCTTCTCAAGTTCTCATTGCCAATGGGGGAGAGGCTCAGTAATTGGCTACTTTAAAGATAATGTCACCTTATTCACAAAACTTAGTTGGGGACAACATTATATTTATCGTCTTAAGTTCAAGGTCACCATGGTAAAAGAACACGGAAATAGGCTAGGAAGCCACTGGCATGTTTTCTAGCTACGAGAAGTGATTTTAACACACACACACACACACACACTGCAAAGCAATTCTTTTTTTTTTTCTCCTGTAGCAAATTAGAGGTGGCCATTTCTCTATAAACACAAGCACAGATGTTAACAAAAGATGAGGTCAGCTTCCCTGTTCTGACTTACTAGAGAGCTCCCAGGTAATGACCACTTTTAGCAAACACCTATCAGAACAAACCTGCCATCTCCTGAAAAAGAATTCTGTCTCAACCCTTGCCCAATTATTCTAAGTCATCAGTACTCAAAAAAGAAAAAAATCCAATGGACTAAGAGAGCCCATTCATTGAGTGTGTTATCAAAGACTGCAAAATGAAAAGAGAAACTGGTTTATACAATAGATGTTTCCAAGCATTTTTCTAAACCATAGCTATTCCGTGAATAAAATACGCATTTGTGAGGTTGCTGTTTAGACAGGGTGATTTCTGTTCCTTGAACACTCTGCTCTATTGGTTACCTTATCCCTAAGCTTTGAGAATGAGGTAACAACCCCAAGTTTTCTTTTCTTTTTTTCTTTTTTAAGATTTATTTTATGTATGTGAGTACTCTGTAGCTGTCTTCAGACATACCAGTAGAGGGCATCAGATCTCATTACAGATGGTTGTAAGCCACCATGTGGTTGCTGGGAATTGAACTCAGGACCTCTAGAAGAGTAGTCAGTGCTCTTAACCACTGAGCCATCTCTCCAGTCCTCAAGTTTTCTTAATAAGCACCATTCCAATAATTCCAGCCTGAGAGTATAGCCATATTTTCTAACCTTCTTTTTCTTGGTTTATTCTTTTGAAAATAGGGTTAGGAGAGAATATATATGCTCTGAGCTGTAGGAAAGATTGCAGGAGAGAATGCATGCAATGCTTTATGATGAGTACTTACCATCATCATTATCCTAGTTGGACAAGACGCTACAAATGGGCTATGTAGTTCTAGCCTCATTGTGGGAATGCAAAGATAAAGTACGATTTCTAAGCAAGTAACAGGAGATGAGGGAACCCTGACTTCTAAAATACCTACTCTACTGGATGATAAAAAGAGACACTCCAGGCTTGTGTGTCCTGTAGTTACCCAAACCCAGTAACCAATACAACCATTTATTTCACTGAAGTACTTACTGCCTGAAGAGGTTTGAGGCCTCCCTTGCCTTACTTCTGTGATTTCCTCCCATTTGTTTGAAGTAAAGTACGTTAATTTAGGAGTTTCACTGGAAAGAAACACCATTTTTTCCACTGGGGTAGATGAGCTGACGAAATAAAGAACTTGATTTCCAGATGTCCATTCATCTTGCCCTCATAGAAAGAGCATTGTTACACTGAAGTGACCAAAAGAAGAGAAAAATCAGCTTCAGAGAAGGAATTGTTTTCATTCTTAGGTTCTGATGGGTCAGCTCATATTAGCTAGAGCCATTGTGATACATAATACCATGGTGACAGTGACACATGGTAAAAGCTGCTCACTTAGTGACAGACCAGAATCATATAGTCAGGAAGAGCCAAGAAACCAAATAATAACCCTCAAAGGCCTACTCCTGGTTCCCTGTTTCCTCAAACAATAAGGACCATGACTTAAAGCTTCCAAGACCTCCACAAATAGTGTCATTCAGTGAAAGAGCAGATGAAGATATACTTCATATCTAAACCATATCCAAAGACAAAGGACTCCAACCAAAGAATAGGGCTGTTGAAGACACCTTAGTACCTGGATACAGAGAAAACTCATATACTTAAGCTTCAGATGGGAGCAAGTTCCTCCTCCTTCCATACTCCTGTCATGACTCTTCTGACATCAGTTTAAATAAGGCTTCTGAAAGCGGTAACTGCCTCCTCTGGCTTAGTGTTCCTGTTCTTGGGACCACTCAAACACTGTGGATTGCATTGCATTGAGAAGTTGAATAGAGAACATGATCTTGGGAGAGATGGAGATGGAAGTAGAGGAGAGATAGCTTTTATAGAATCTTGTTTTAGAAAAAGACATGCTCCAGTCCCTTTCTCTGTCCAAATGGGAACCCAAAGGAGAGGGGAAACCAGTTCCTGCAGGTTCCACCATGATTTTTGTGGACAATCCTTCCCCAATGTGATACAACATCCAGAAAAATGATACTGATTCATATATTCAAGTTTTTCCAAACAAAAACATCTCTGTACCATACAATCTTCATTCATTTCATGCCCTGGGAAGTTGACACACTGGAAACAACTAAATATGTTTCAAAGCCATATTTTTTTTTGAAAAGCTTGTGTTTATTTATCGTTAGACTGAGGTTCTCTGTGTGAATTACCTTAGCCACTTTTTCATTAACAGGAAGAAAGCAATCACCCCAACACACTCGAAGTTAAGAACAACATCTTACTAGAATTTCAATTCCTATTCTGTTAGGCAGAAGGTCAAGTAAGCAAGCAAGTGCCTCCTATAATCAATTCCTGCCAAAGCCAAAGAAGACATATTTCATCTTCTGATTGGACCCTCAGGGCTGAATTTGAAAAGAATGAATCCTAAGCCATTAAGTCAATAAATCAAGCTATTTTCAAAAGACCCGTTTAAGCAGTTAGTTCAGTTGCTTAGAGGGAATTTAAAAGTAGGAAGCTTCCGGTTGAGACATGGAAGGGATGCAACCCAAATTTTACCTATTCTTACCTAGTGATCACAAAGGAAGCTGTCAGTGACCAAACACACAGTTACCCCATCCATCTCCTTCTCTGACTGTGACATCTAGATACACAAAGATATAAACACATACCACCCCCTCCACTGCAACTTTGAGCCGACAGCAGTGACGAAAATCTGTCCACTGCTCTCCAGTCAAATTGCAACTGAAAGTGAGTGTTAAACATTGTCTGCCAGGAAGGTAGGAATTAAAGGGCTGAATTTTGTCCTGATCTCGTGAAAATGCTACAAAAGCGACTTTCTCTTTACTATGTTCTAATCTTCCATGTTTTATTATAATGAATTCCACAGTAACTGTGATTCAGTTCAAAAACGGATCCTAATCGTTGCCTTTTCTCTCAGGGCTTATAAGCAAAAGCAAAATTTCTTTGCCAGCTTTCTCTTGGCTCATACTTCAAATCTGTCTCCTAAGGACCAAGGATGACTCTAGAGTTTTATTATTTATGCACTTGCCACACAAAGGCCGAATCTAACGCTTATGCTTCCCAACAGAAATCATCCACAGCCGTCTCTGCTTCTCAACAGCTTTGCCATGAGGAGTTTCACTGAAAGCAGCTCTTACAAAGAGGCTCTGAAAAGCCGGAGAGATGGCTCATGGTTCAGACAGTTTGAAAGCATTACATCCTGTATCCTCTCATCCAAGATTTCAGATGTGTGACATCACAATTTAAAGACTTACTCAAGTTTGGATCTGGCCTGTCACCCAAACATTCATGTGATTTCCATGGATTTGCTTCTTATCTGGTGGTACTTCTCTATGGAAACATTCAGAGATAAAGCCTATTTGGAGGAAGTAGGTCATAGAAGGTGTGGGTTCAAGTATATCTGTTGTTTTCAGACACCTTTTTTCACTCCCTTTCCAGCTGTCTCAAGATAAGCAACTCTGGTCTCAATGACTCACCCCGCCATGATTTGTTACCATGCCTCAGTGCACACCTACGAGTTGTAAAACCAGTTGCGTATCAGCTTAACTCTGTGAAACCATGAGCCAAAAAAAAACACTTTCTTTAAGTAAATTTTCTTACCACCCATAAAAAATTAATTAAAACAAGGTTCTTCAAAGTCCTAGAGGAAACCAAAACTATAGACGGTGGCATTGGTGCTTTCAGATGGCATCAGTAGGGAGGGGTGTGTTCGGGGAAATGGCTCAGTAGTTACGAGGACTGACTACTTTTCTAGAAGACTCGGGCTCAATTCTTAGCACCAATACTATCAGTCAAAATTGCTTGTAACTGTAGTTTCATGATATCCAGCCCTTCCGGCTTCCACTGGCAATGTATATAAATGCTGAACAGACATACATTCAGGTTAATCTCCCATTCACATAAAATAAAAATAAATAAGTCTATGTTTTGAAATAAGTATGTTACAAGGGAGTTACCAAAAAAGATAGCTTTCCCAATTCTTTCTCTTCCTCTGTCATATATTTTTATTTATTGAAAGTTGTGTGCATGTATATGCTATATTTTGGTCATATTTACCTGCTCTCCATCCCTGAAATTCATTTTGCCCCACTCCAACTCATCTTTCTCTCAACTTCACATCCTAAAACCAAACAAACAATCATATAAACCAATGAGTCCAACTAGTGTTGCCCGTGTGTACATGGCTCATTTACTGTCATGGTCACCCTACCAAGAGTCACTCTCCAATAAGAAAAGAGATTCTCTTTCCCTCAGAAACTGCCAACTCTCATGAGTTCCTCAGCTGAGTGGTGCATTAGGAGCACCTCCTCTCTCCACAGTGGAATCTTTATCAGACTGACACTGCTGTGAGTTCATGTGTGTAAGAGCCATGCCATGTCCAAAGCCAGCCTTTCCTTTCATTCCTCCCCGTTCTCTGGCTCTTACACTCTTTCTGTTCTTTCTTCCAAGATGTTCCTGAGCTTTGGAGAAGAGGTGTTCATCTAGATGTCTTGGTAAGGTCATAGCCATTGTGGTTTGAGTAAGCATACTCTGTGGTGCTCATGCAATGATGACAGAGTAGCATACTACTCTGAGGATGTCACCCTCCTTAAACAATGCAAGACTGTACTAAATTACGGTGCAACTTTAGAACTCCAGTTACACTGAAAACCTGACTTAAACCCTCTTACCCATCAGTGTGTGAGGTACAATTAGAGGTAGATCACCTTTAACTATGTCCTCATCCTCTTCTTTTTTCTCTTTTCCTTTACCAAACCATGAAAGCATTACATATTTCTAAAAGAACTAGCAACCGGAAAGTACTTAGATTTCTAGGGGCCTTTTGCATGACAACACAAAGCACCATATGAGGCAGAAAAATTCAATGTTTCTGTTGCTTGTCTACAAATGCAATAAACCACCAAGTACTTGTTTTGATTGATTTTTCAAATTGCACTGACTGAGTGGATTGGCAGTTCTTAGGTAACAAACAAACTACTTAATCTTTCTCCTTCCTGAATGGAATCTTGGGTTCAGCATCAAACTGTATTGTCACTAATTATGAAGATACCCACATTATGAATATTCCATATACTGAAATATATTACTTGGCTGTATTAACAAACATTTGTGCTATATATGTGTGTGTGTGAATATATATATATATATATATATATATATATATATATATTTTTTTTTTTTTTCCAAGGAGCTTGTACTACAGAAAAGAAAAAAATTACACATGGCCTCTGCCTTTAAAATGTTTGAAAGATTTGTAGCTATTGTAAACTCAGAAATAAGGGTGAAGAAAGAACTCTATATGGAGTTGAGATATTTGGCCTGAGCCTAGACCTAGAGGAAAGAATTAAAGACACTTGGAGGAAAGGAGGCATATAAGAACAACACAAACGTCAGCACTGTGGTCTCATTGGCCATGGTCAAGGTATGGCAGCTACAGAAAGGCAGCTAACTAAGGTGAAAGTCAATTTTTCCACCATCTTGTATGTTTAGAGTTTTGTGTCTGAACATCACTAAATGAGTGTGGAGGGTTTAAATATCTCACAGATATCCTTGGGAGATAGAACACAGTAGCTGAGAACAGAAGCTCGACCCCCAACACTGCTGCTTTCTTGCAGATTATTTTATATCTCTAAGCTTCTGTTACTTTGTGGACATATTAATGCCTGTGCAGTCCCTTAAATGTCTAAGGGCTTTTCATTTACCAGCAGCAACTACCATGTGATGCAGCAGAAATTCAATTGTTTTGTCTACAAATGTCAAGTAACCAAACACTTGGTTTGATTCATGCACAGTACAAGAGATTTCTACCACCAGGGCTTCTAGTGTATGCCCACTTTTCTCCCTCTGTTCTCAGAAATAATGAGCATATAAAAATTTAAGAACAACACTATCTATAATACAGGAGAGGGCACATCCCATTCACTTACCTCACACAAATATGCATTATTAAAAGTTTCCTGAAGGTAACCTATGTAATAGCTATAAAAATATCTCTCCCAAATTCATACCTTATTACCTAGTAGTTTCATCTGCCCATCCATTAACAATATACAATTATATGGTTTTTTTTTTTAAAGAAAGTAACTTGAAACATCTACTCTGG
Organism: Grammomys surdaster; assembly: GCF_004785775.1. Taxonomy (NCBI): domain Eukaryota; kingdom Metazoa; phylum Chordata; class Mammalia; order Rodentia; family Muridae; genus Grammomys; species Grammomys surdaster. Next base: position 28,218,568 of record NW_021604565.1, read on the forward strand.
TCCTCCACAAATTGAAATATAGGTGTGTGGCTCTGTGCTTTTAAGGTTGTCTGAAAGATGTGCTCATTATGGACACAACATCCACTGAGTACAGCCAAATAGTGGGTGAATGGTACTGGGAGGAGAGAGAAGTCGCTCGTGAGTGAGTGTTACCCAACATGATGTTGTGGCTGGAATAATCTGAGCTGAACTTTGCAGAATAAATGTGTGGCTTTTAGTTGTATTTTTTCAGTCAAGTCTCTCTTCCCTCTTTCACAATTTCCATTCCTGGTTCACACTGGGAAATGAGTTTCATGTAATTGCAACCATTTTTTCTATGTAAGTTTTCCAAAACATGCTTTGTACCTGAATATGAACAGGTTTTTTTGGACAATGTTGCACAATTGATTACTTGGAGTGATGTAATAGAATTTATCTAAGTATCTTGGGTGCAGCATTTCTTAAAATTGTCATTTCATCATTTATATCACATATTTATGTTACATATAAATTTATATCACAGGAAATAAAGTGAAGCAACATGGACAGAAGAATGTTCCAGACTAATTTCCCTTTAAAGTTTGGGTGGATTTTCTTTTAACCTATGATGTTTCTACAATCCAAGATTAATGAAGATATAACTTTGGATATTTCTAGACTGACAACAGAAATTTCTAGATTTGGTCCAGTTAAGACAGGAAAGTCCCTTTTCGGAGTTGCGTTTTGTTAGAGTTACTTCAGGAGGGTGACTTAAAATTGATGAACTGGCCACCAAAGAATCCAATTCAGATTAATTCATGATTGGAGAAAGAATCAACAGCAATAAAGAACATTATACTCGAGGTCTTATGTCCTTTCTAAAAACAACACGTGTGGCAGTTGTCAGAGATTTACATGTTTAGACAGCAAAACCGTGCAAGCTGTCATTCAAGAGAAGCTTGGAGAATTCACAAGAGTATTTTTCAAACAGGCAGATGTGTATCTGGAACACAACTCAACATTCCATTTTACCCTAAACACTATCTTGAAGAAAAGGGCCACATATTTGAGAGGACTGCAGAATTCACCTTGTGTTGTCAACAGTAAATATGTCAATCACACTCAGAAAATGCCTGACAGCATCTGATTCACATTTTCATTCAATCAAAAATAGCCACCCACAGCTGCCTTTGGCTGGATTGGCAGCCTCAGGACCCAAAAGAAGAGCCAATAGTCCCTTTCTCTTCATTTGTCACTCTGAGGGTGGAATGTCTAGTATTTACTACTTGGAGGCCTTGCGCTTCTGGGGGTCTGTTTTTGTGATGCTGCATAATGGTGTAATCATCATCCCAAGACAGGAACAGAAGAGCATTCCCTGGCTCTGGCAGCCCCATTGTCAATCCTATACAAGAACAGCTATTCAGAGAGCTCTTAGTGGCTGATGCACCATCAGATGCCTACAGAGTTAGGTGCCCATAACTAACAGAGAGGGTTTAAGTTTAAAGCTATGGTGACACTAGTCTTTCATGGTAATTCATATAAGAAACTTCAGATCATCAAGGTAAGGTTTTAGAGAGGTAGAGAAGAAAGTGATGGAGGTAGATAGCTCAGATTTGAACTTTTGCTGCACCACCTCTCTCCTATTTGGGTGTGTTTATTTAACCTGGCTGTATTTCAGGTCCTTCTCCTGAGAGAAAAATTGATGCTATTATTTTATATTCAATTTGTACTCATTCATGAAGATCATGTCAGTATAGATAATGTACATTTTGAATATACATAAAGTCAGAATACAGTGTTTCCTCCAAAGCTGGGAGATTATATTTCTGAGCCAAGGGTTAGATGGAAGAGTTCATTTTTCCTTTTAGATGGTTTCTCTAATTCTCTATTTATTCCACTTCTCTCAAGTATACTCTTCAATGAAATGCATGCTTTTTTACTGAAAAAAAAAAACTGAATTTTCATAACGTTCTGTGTCTGATACATGTTTGTAAACCACACAGAATGCATAGAATGTTGTAAGTAAGGTACCACACCATTGTTGTATCTTGTCATCCTGGATCTTGTCATCTTTTCCAGAGTGTCTTGTGGAGGGTTTACTGGGTATCACAGCTAAGATATTCACTTTATTTTAGTAAAAAGTTGTCATAGGGATCAATTTCCAGGAAACTAATTCTTTCCATTCTAATGAACAATTCCATCCTATGAAACCAGAACTCCATGAGCAGAGGTCTAATCAATAAACCAACATTAGCTGTTATGTGTTGCTTGACTATAAAGGACTAATGGCCACATAAGAGATAACCTTACACCAAGCAACTTGAAAAGCAAATGATGTGCCACAGGGACCAAGATCTGCACAACAGGAAAACTTAAGCCACACAAGAAAATGCATGTGGGACACTGTGACCTGGGAGAAACAAAGCTTAGGGAACATTAATTGCATATGAGGGAAAGGACAAAAGGAAAAATGGATATTCAGCGTAGCGTATGGAGAATAGTTGGTATCCAGACAATTACAGAAAATTATTAGTCCAAGAGGACGTAAGACATGTCCTATACAAGCAGAGCAGAGAGGAGGGAGTCACAGTCAAGAGATCCCAGGACCAGAACTAAAAACCTAGGAGAGAGGGATTGATATCTTACTTGGATCCAGTTATCTTGTCAATCTGAAATATATAATGGTCTTTCTTAGTAGTATTTACCTCATGGGACATAATAGATTATTTCCAAAGACATGAATGTTTTATTTGAGAGTAAGCTTTTTAGTCTCTTTTAGAAATTTCCAGATCAAGAAATTAAAATAGGTTGAAGAAGCATGAATTCCAGCTACATGAGGATCTTGTAACACCTCCATGGCAGTTTCCCCACATCTGTGTCTGTCTAGTAGCTAGACATATAAAGATAGACCAGTAGACACTGTAAAACAAATGGTAAAGAAAAATATACTCTGTGTCTAGTGTCCTTTGAATCTCACAAGAAGATCAGCTAGTTGACATTCCCTTAGGAGGAGCAAGTAAGGACTGGTAGAGGTTAGGTGAAGAATCTGAAGATGTAGGAGATGCCGAGAAATCTAGAATCAAGAGCTCTTGATGTTTTTGTAATGATCCAATATTCAAATGAGTACAAAATCCTAGCCAATTTTATAGACTTTGGAACTGAGAAAGGAAAAGAATCCCAGTGAATGCCCAGACTGAATATGATTCTAAAAATGCCTTTGGCATTAGCATCTTCCTGCTCCAGGGGAGTGACTTCCAGTAATAAGACACTTTAGACAAGGATAATATGATACTAATAATAATGGCGACCATTTACTCAGAATCTCCAGGCATTGTTTCAAGCACTTGAAATAAATGAACTCTGTTAACTTGCACAATTCTGTGAAGTGGATTTTTATTATCTGGGAACCAAACCCCATGTCCTTTAGAAGACAGTGTGAGCCTGAGACTTTAATGACTGAGCCATATCTCCAGCTCAGATTTTTATTATTTGTACAGATCAACCTAATGAGGCTACATACCTGACATCACAGCCGTAAAGGGCAGAGCCAGGCCCAGAAGCCAAATAGCCTGTTAGTAGAACCTATGATCTTAGCCATTATGTTTGGGTGTATGTTAGGTAAATACCATCGCATCCTTATGCCAAATTTGAAATGTATCTTAAATTAAGTCACAGTTATAATTAAACTTGTAGATTCCAACATTTAAAAAGTAATACATTGTTTAATTGACTAAGTGACTGACTGATTTTATGTGTGTGTGAGAGTGTACATTTGTGGGAGTATGCATATATATGTATGTATATATGTATATATGCATACATTATGTATAGGGAATGTATATACACACATATGTTTGGATGTGTTCTTGATACAATATATGTGCATATGGACGCCAGAAAGACAACTTGTAAGAGATGATTCTCCTCTTTGGCCAAGTAGGGACCAGGGATTGAATTTGGATCACAGACTTGGGAGCAAGCATCTTCTCATGCTAAGTTATCTTGCTATCACTAGATTAAAACTTTTTTGTCATTTATATGTTCATATGCTATTTGTGACATGTTACAAAGATGTACACAAGCTTTCCAAAAGACCCTACACCTCTAAAATTGAGGCCATTCATATACATATGTCTTTATGTGCTATGGGCTGACCAAGTGCCAGGCATAGAGAATTGTCCACTATCCATTTGGTAAATGGTTAAAGAAGCTACAGTGCCATCAGCAAATAGAAAGACCAAATAGAAAGACCACCAGGTTTCCACACAGCCCATAAAGTGTAATTAATTATCCACAATATCTTTCTTTTCTAGTAGGCTTATAGACTGTATAAATGCATGGACTGCATATTTATTTTTTGTTTTATCCCAAGTGATAATCAAACTACCTGGTACATGGCTGAATGCAATAACTTTTTGGTAACTAGTAAATTAGATTTATAGAGCCTCATAACTTTCCGTGGAGAGAGGAGAATTCAGTGCCAGGAGTTATCAGATGAGTGTTGCTTGGGTCACCAGGTTCTACTGTGATCTCATTCTGACTGTGGGAAGGGATTTGTTACGTCAAGTCAACCAGTGTTCATGGAATTGACAAAAGGCATGGTTTTCCTTAAGCACAAGGCAGCATCTATGGCAGAAGTAGAACTAGGAAAATGGAGGAAATACCCTGGGAGCTAAGGGGCTGAGAAATTAAGGAAGTTACAAGTATGCTCCACTGAGAAGTCTCTGCCTTACTTAGAGGTGTGAAGCTCAGAATGTTTACTGGTGCTCCGAGAAGTGGCAAAAATTAAGGTTAGAAAGAAACCATAAGAATTGTCCATGGAAACTCTTTAACCTGGGGAAAGAAGTCAAAGACCCAGTGTCTCTGTAAAGGGGAGAAGAATGAAGGAATGCAATGACATTTCAGGGAGAACACATATCTCTCTGTTAGCAGATGAGAAGTGAAGCAGAGGGCCATTGTGTAGACAGGTCTTTGTGCACAAAGGTGGAATAAAATAAGGTGGACTAAAATAAGGTGGAATCTTCTAACTAATGGGACTCTAAGAGCTTGCACTCATAAGTGAAGGTAGTTTGTTTTGGTTTGGTTTTGTTGGGATGTTTGTTTTGGTTTTGAGACAGGATCTCATTTATCTCAGGATGACCTAGAATTTACTGGACTGTTGAGACTGGCCCAGAATCTCCGATTCTCCTCTTTCATCCTTTGAAATGCTGGGATTCCGGGTGTACATGGCCACACTGTGTATTAAAGATCATTTTGATCAAAAGAAGACCTCTCAGTGCCAGGAATCATACCTACTGGGAAGTAACATCAACTCTTATCGATATTTGAGATCTGAGAGTTAGACTTGACAGTTTTTCATACAGACACAGTGTAGTTTTCATTAGTTAGTGATTCTCAGTGTTCATTTCAGAACATCCACAGCTGTAATATTAGATACATATTGCCTTAAATGTGCCCTTAAAGTATTCACTGACATTCTGAAACCAGTGCCTGGATGGTCATATGTAATTTGGTAATCAAAGCTGTGGAGGAAAGTTCTGCATCAGGAATCAGGGAAGCCAAGTTCAAATCCCAGCTTTGTCACTTGGTGGTCATGTGGTCTTGCTAAGTCATTGTATCTCTTAGTTCTCAGTGTCTGGCATCCAAAACACATAAACACCAATCCTAACCAAGTGCAATTACACATGAATTCTTTTGAAATATATACAGGGTCTTTACACATGAATAGTGTAATGAAGATTTGTCATGAACCTTGTACATTATCCATTTTGCATATTTTTGTCCAATGATGAGGGCCCAATACACTATCACTGTAATTTGAGAAAAAAATCTTAATTAAGGTTGAATGAGGTATAAAAATGAAGCCCTAATGTACTAGTGTTGGTGAACTTAGGAAAAAAGAGAGAGATCACTTCCATGCTGAAGAAAAGCCATGCAAAGCATAGCAATGAGGAGAACTTCCAGGAACAAAGAACTTTGCCATGTGAATTCTTCAACTTTTCTAGAACTATGAGAAAATAAATTTCTGTTGACTGAGTGCTTTGTTGTGACAACCTGAGCAGACTAAGATATCTATATATGTTAACTTATTTTTCATAGTATTCCACATTGACAGGGGTTTTGTTCTTTTTTAGCATATTAATTATATAAAATTAAAGGTTTCACTGTGGCATTTTTATATATTCATAAATATACTATTTCCATGTTTCTTTATTTTTAGAGTTGATGTGAGGCATTCAGAAACAAAAACTTCCATAAACAGCAGAAGGAGCTCACTCTCATCCCTGGTCAGAATTCTCTGTGGGAGCAAAACTGTTTTTTTAAGACACAGGAAAGAAGATGAATTATTTAGAGTTAAAAATCAGGAAAGGAGGATAGGGAGATGGCTCAGCCAGGAAAGGGCTTGCTGAATAAGCATAAGGAATAGATCTGGGTTCCCTAGGACTCACGGAGGAGCTGGGTGGGTGTGGATGCTTGCTGGTAACACCAGCACAAGGAAGTGGAGATGTACAAATGTCAGCACAAGCTGACCAGCTGTAACAAACAACCTAAAGGGCAAGCTCTGAGTTCAGAAAGAGACCTTGCCACTTGGACAGTGATTGAGGAAGGTATTTGTCATTAACCTTAGCCTCCAGACATGCGTTCAAATATACGTGTGTACACATGAGTGTGCCCACACATATTAAAACACATACACACAGATATAGTACACTTACAAATAGTTTTAAAGACAGAAAAGATCCTTAGTAGTACAGTGAGACTTCTGAAGAGGTGTGTGTGTGTGTGCGTGTATGTGTGTGTGTGTTGACGGTGGTAGTGGTGGTGATGGTGATGATGGTGATGGTGATGGTGGTGGTGGTGGTGGTTTGGTGGGGTGGTGGGGTGGTGGTGGTAGTAGTGATGTGTGTAAGTTTGGGAAGCAGTTCACGTACAGCTGTCACAGAGGGCATAATAAGGTGTCTGATCTCCTGGAGTGATTTATAGGCAGTTATGAGCTACCATATGGGAGCTGGGAACTGAACTTTGGTCTTCTGGAAGAGCAACAAGTTCTTTTAACAGTAGAGCCATCTTTCCAGCCTCCACGTGAGGACGTGGAGGACCTCTAAAACGCAGTGTGAACCTGGAAAGGGTCCCATGAGATCCAGACATCATTCAAAAGTGGGAACTATATTAATCTTTTGCTTTATTCATTGTACCAGCTTACTGGTTCATTCCTTGATTCACTGGTATATTTTCAAATAGCTATGAAATAAATATCAAATAGTCTGACACTGTCACCTAAAGAGTCCTTAGCTAACCCAGGACAAGACAGAAAAGTCTTCCCTAAAAAACTCATTTTGGCAGCTGGGAATCTGGAAAGGTGACGAAAATATAAGAAAAGGGAAAACATTGACTCTCATGAGGATCCAGGGGCGAGACAGAACAGCAAGGCCACATAATGGGAAAACGAGAAAGACAAATGAGGTCAGAGCGTACAGAGCAACAGTGGCTACTGCAGGAGAGAAAGAGGCAAAGACCAGGGACCTTACAAGCTTGGCATTTGTGAGGCATGTAGGCTTTAGGAGCCAAGGGAACTCTCTAGTGCCTTGAGGTACTCATTTAAGAGGCTTAAGTTAGAAAAAGGATGACTGTGAGGGAAGCTTTTTCTACTTCCTTTAGCCTCCTTGTTCTGTCAGAGCTTTGCTTTCTAAAGCAACCTAATCCTGGTTTTGAGGAGAACAGAAAATTCTACCTGACATTTAATGATGTCATGGGCTCACCTAGCCAATTTTAGTTAAGGAATTGTAGTTCTTTTGGGTACCCAAGTAACTATTTAAAGGCAGACTGGGCAGCTATGGACTTGGACCACAAAGAAGCAATTAGTTAATGGATGGAAAGTGCTTTATGGATGAAAGCAAGGTGGAAAATAGAATGAAAATAATCTGCATTGAGAATGGCAGTTGATGGAGATTCTAAGCAAAATTTTCCTCTATACTAGTCTTCCATATCAGATTGGCTAGTATTGCTGTCATAGATAAACACAGACCATTCTGGAAGGGAAATCGTTACAGAACTTGTTTCCTGTGTTTCACTTTAATCTCATACAAAATGCTGTTCTATGGAGAACAATCAGAGTGGACCTCATTTGGGACAGAGTCGTTACAAATTATATAATTTGCCTGGCTTCTCACTGACTCTTCCTGTACAGCAGAGGGTAGCAAGTACTGCAGACAGCTATATGAACTAGGTAAGTGGCCTTAGTGCATTTTAGTTAATTGCTGTTAATTAATTAAGTCAAGCATACAGTTGTTCAAAAGTAGATTTGTTGACTTATCCATTCAACGGTTCATTAAAAAAATAATTTGAAAGTCATTTACTAACGGACATCCTAAACCTGGGATATAACAGTGAATAGAACTGAGTTTCCTGTCCTTCAAACTGTAGGATAAGGGTGATGTAGTTAAAAATCAGTGCTACAGGAATGCAGAATTAAACCTAGTGGATCTTTGTTTTTAACTTTTCATTCTGAAACTATCATATCCACAGGAAGTTTAAAAAGTAATACCAAAGAGTCTAGTATTCTCTGTCTCACTTCCCAATACAAGAAGAAAATTCTGACATGACTATTGTACAATGTCATAGCCAGGCCACTGAGAGGACAAACTACAAAAAGTATTTATGCCGAACCAATTTTTACATGTTTCTGTAGGTATTACAGCCAGTATTATTTTATTGCATATATAAATTTACATATTTACTGTCACTTAAAATATCTATAAATATATGTGAAACAAACATTAAAGACACTCAGAATAACAACAAAAAGCTGGTATTCGTGTCTCAGCTGAGCCATTTTAGAAGAGACAAAATAGCTGGGCTTTAGAGACCTTGTTGGGAGTGCTACTTTACTAACTTGTGTTGATCCAACAAGTCTCTTATTTCATCTCTACAAGGTCTATTCTTGAGAGGTTGAATGAGCTTGACCAGTTCTTACTGTTGGGTGCTAAGTTTTCTAGACAATCCTGTTTTCTGTGGAGGTCATGAAAAAGCCAATGAGTGGGAATGGAATGCTCAGCTCTGAAAGAGTAAGTTTTTGTCACTTTTAAGATCTACCGCAGTGAAAATTCCTTGCTGACATGAATCATTTATTCCATGGGTATATTTAAATTTTCAGTAAACATCTTGCCTTCCAGCTGCAAGATATCTCATACACATTAATGTCTCTGATCTTGTCACTGATGCTTGACTAAAACAATAGCAGTTTTTCACATTGCACTGAAGACAGAAGTTTGCAGGAATTGAATGTAAATCTGTTTTTTTTAAAGACAAAACAAAGAAGAGACCGTTACACTACCTTATTGAGTGAGCTACACTGAGCCCTAATGCCTTAGAGTTTTACTGCTGTGAAAAGACACCATGCACATGGTACTCATATAAAGGTAAACACTTCATTTCATCTGGCTTACATTTTCATAGTCTTAGTTCATTGTCATCATGGTGGGAGACATGATGGAATGCAGACAGACATGGTGCTGGAGAGATATAGCAGGAAATTCTATATCTGGATGGGCAGGCAACAGGAAGTGAACTTGTTTGAGCTTCCAAGATCTCAAAGCCTATCCCTTCCTGATATACTTCTTCCAACAAGATCACCCCTACTTCAGCAAGGCCACACTTCTTCATGGTGCCACTCCCTATGAACCAAACATTCAAACAAAATAGTCTATGTAAGACATTCCTACTGATACTACCACATCTGACCATATATTATTATTATTTGCTCTACTCACCATGTTTTGTGTATGGGCACATGTGTAAGGAGGTATATGTGCATGTGTGTGTATACACATGTGAGTGCCAAGGCTGATATCAGGAATCATCTTCCATAACTCTTCCACAGTATTTATTGAGGCAGGTCCTCTCAGATAAACCTCGACCTTACTAATATAGTCAGTCTCCCTACTCTGTCTTTCCCGTGTCTGCCATCCTAGGCTGGAATTACAGGCAGGCCTCCATGCATATTTATCATTTAAGTGGCTTCTGGGGAATCCATATTCCCGAAAGCTCTTACCCTCAGATCCATCTCTCCAGATCCCATTAATCCAATGAAAGCACACACCTCCATAATGTTCCACAGAGACAAAATTCTAAGTGAAAGACTTCTTTGCCAGCATTAACCAGCAGTACTTGACACTATGTTTCTTTTGCTTTCCTCCATGAAAAATCAAAATGAGACTTGATACATTTTTGCCTTTATCTATCATTCTTACCTGAGTAGGAAATGATGTAATCTCTTTTCCTAAACACAGCTGGAAATCAAATTGCAAAAGTGAGAAAGAAGTGAATGATGGATCAAAAATGGATGAGCCAGAAACCAAACTCTTCCTGTGTGAGAAAAGAGCCATTCTATAAAGCATCTAGGGCTGGACTTATGAAAGAACTAACTCTTCTGACAAAGACTTGATCTTGAGTAGCTTCTCATAAACTACTTATCAGGAAGTTAAAACATGAAACTTCTATGTAAAATAAAATATGATGAATTTACTGCATAAGCATTTCTAGTCCTTTATTCATTCTAGAACCAGTGCCCTTTACATCCATATTTTGTTTTTATTTTTCAAGATGGCTTCATTGTATGACCGAAACATGCTTTGAACTCACTATCTTCTTCCTCTGCTTCCCAGTACTGAAATTATACTATACCCCATCATGATTGGCTTTTCAGTGGTTTTGAAGATTTTTCTATATCCTTGAGTCTAGGTTGCCTCCATGATTTGTTTTGGCCAGGGAAATGTGAGAAAGTAGATAAGCCTACTAGTTTCACACTCCAGCATCTATGAACTTGAGTGCTTCTCTTGCCCCTTGCTCTCTTAGACCCTGCCTTCCTGTGAGAACAATCCTAGATTAATCTGTTGGAGAGTAAGAACTCAACATAAAGCAAATCCAAGATATTTTGGCCATGGACACCATCATAGCCAACCCCCAGATGACCTTTTAACTGACCACAAATACATTTTGAGCCCCGATAAAATACTCACACCTGACCCAGATTATTAACATCACCTCACTCATAGAAACCCATAGAAACATAAGCAAAATGAAACTCTCAATACATGGAGATCTGTGGCCACTATTCTGCTGCACTAACATGACAATAGATAACCAACACAGCAAGGTTCCTAATCCTTTCCTATCAGTATTTCATTTTCTTTTGCCTAGATACAGTGAAGCTTTATGTGAGTTAGGCTGGAATTCTGCCTGGTGAGAGCAAGCAACACCCTTCTGGTACAAAGACAGTGATGTGTTTTGCTCCTGTGTACAATACAGCCCACAAATCTCTTGTAGGCTGCTCTGTGGCAGAACTGGAGGCTAGATGCTGGCATCATCTTTCAGCCTGAAAGAAGCTAAATCGAATAGTAGCTCCCGGGCACAACCATTTCCAGTCCAGTCCCCTAAGACGAGAAAGAGCTGAGTTAAAGAACTTTAGACCCTGGGTTTCTAGTTTGATGAGCTAGTACCACAATATTTCCACATGCAGATACCTGTTACAAATATTTATAGGAAAGGAGGAATCATCTCTCAGTGAAGCCCGAATTGTGATATTCTCTATCGTCAGTAGATGTCATGTAACTCCATAGTTTCTCTGACCCTGATAGATTTTTTTTTTTCTTAAAAAAAAATTGCTTCAAACAGGATATTGATCTTCCTGGATTTCTTTTCAAAGGCTGAAATTTTCTCCAATACAGTAGGAAAGAATGCATCATGAGGATCTATTAACAAGCATTTCACCAACTAATTCTCACTCATACTTTATGGCTAAATCTAGCAAATCAAGTAGCCTTGAGTATCCTGGTTTGTGATTGGAAATGCAAAGTCATCAGTAGCTGTGACAACTGCTTGTGTCCATTACCCGTCTCCACAATAATGCAATAAGAGACTTTCATTTCTAGCAAACTGCAAATACAACTCAATACTGCCATTGGTGTGCATCAGCTGACTCAAGGCTGCCTTTAACCAATCAATATAAAGACTGAGCTCTCTCACTCTCCCAAAGAAACAGAGGCCAGGGACCCAGAATTAGCAAATCAGTAAACCTGAAGCAGCTTATTTGTATAAAGAAATTAAAATATATAAGTTTGCCTACTGAAGGTTCACATTGTTCTATGAGGACTACAATTCACACACACACATACACACACACACACACACACATACACACACACTCAACACAATACAATGAACAATATGCATTGGCAGACCTACTCAGAAGCTTCTATAAGTGGGTACCCTTCCACTCACAGTCTATATTCTTTAATCTTTCAAAAACAGTATTTGAAATGAGACAAACACAGAAATAAGGGTAAGAAAGGTAGCTATTGCTAGCACTTGGGAGAAAGATGAAGTGAGACTGAGAATTTAAATGTATTCAGGGCTGAGGGAGTTCAAGGGTATTCTATGCTCTGTAGTGATATCCTGGTAAATCAATGCATGATGATAATAATATATAAGCTAGAAACTTAAAATTTAATTATAGTAGAGTCATATTCAATATAGCAATTAGAATCTGATTATATTACATACCTATCAAGAAAACAGTATATATCTTACCCATGTGAAGAATGTATTCACATAACTATTTAGTTATTACATCTTTTTTGTTACTCTGTGTACACATCATCTAAGTGGTGATTGCTAATGCATCATATTGAAGCTCCAGTACAAAAGTATAGCAATTATTTTTAACATTATGCTTTAAGTCCCTTAAAGTCAAAGACCATATTTTTCTGTTTCATTGCTATCGACTTAGTGCCTGGAGAGACAGTCTTCTCTGCCATGAACAGACAACACCTATTTGCTGAACAAGTGCATAAGCAAATGAGCTAATTAATGCATCAATAGGTTCAGAAAATTCAGAAATAATAATCACTCTGCTCAAATAAGGAGCTTAAAGGTCTCATAGGTACAGAAGTTTCCTTAGCTATTCATCTTGCAGAAACCTCTGTCTTTATAATAGGATTGTTGGCACCTTCCCCAGATCCTTTTACAGGGCTGGTCACCCATCCTCCACCTTTTACAAGTGTCAAACTCTAAAGGCACATGGCTGCATCATTTTCTTTTTCTGGAAAACTGCCCTGAGCTGACAAGAGATGCCTTGACTGTATATGTCTGGAAGGTAACATGGTCCTTTCCTAAGAATAGTCAAGCTTCAATGTCAGGATGAATCAAGAATACAAAAAATCTGTTCTGCTGTCTTAAGATGGAGTAATTCTGTAGTGTTCTTTGGTTACTGACTCTCCACTTGAGAACAGGAGTAGGCTGGATTTTAGCTAGGCTCCTATCTGGACCAAGCTTTATTCCCTGTATACAACATATCCATATTCTGCATGGCTTTCCATGAGAACCCTAGCTTAACAAAAACATTTCCCAGGAGTCATGCTTTCAAATCAGGGTGTTAAGGAAAGTTTCCTTCCCAGACATAAACAGGTCAGCAAGAGTCTCACGCATGTATACCTATGTCCACATTGTTTATCTTGGATGAACTGGCAGGTGGGACAGGTAGAAGAGTACGCCCTTGCATCTATGTAATATGTCTGGTTTCTGAGAGGAACTGAAAAGTGCTAATTACAAAGCCTGGAGAATGAAGTGTCAGAAATAAGCTGTTACTTGTTGAGGAGAAAACATACAGATTTGGATAAAGTCAATAGACTTTATGGTGTAAATATTCAAAAGTTTCTTTAAAGGAATTCATAAAGACCCCTATTTTTCAGAAATTGGAAAAAACTGTGCTGAAATCTGGGACCATTACCTAATTTTCTAAAGTCGAAAACTTGTCCAGGGGTTTTAATTCTCAATTTTGACAAGGCTCCTAGCCAAAAGTCAGGTACCGATAACAGCAAAATTTGACCTTGATACTGAGAACATCCCGGAAAAGAATTCTCAAGGTGCTGTCAACAAAGTTAAGCTATGAAGCCAGAGGAGGGATAATTTACTGATATGGAACACCTCCCATGACACAGAAGTTAATATCCTGAGATGAGTCAAGGTACTACTCTTGCTGCACTCCTGGGATGCCTCCAGTAGATTGAAAAAAGTAATAGCTGCATTAAGTACAATAGAGATGTCAGAATTTTAGGTGCAGAGTATAGAGGGAAAGATTAAAATCTCCAAGAAATGCGAATGCAAGAATGATTTCACCTATCTGGTCAGGAGCCCAGGATATGACACCATTACTTCGGAGAGCCTAGGGAGCCATTTGTTTTTCCAAGGTGTGGGTGATAGAGTGAGAGACCGTATGAAAGATCCACAGTGTGTATCCTTCCTGGATCAGCACTGACAGCAGGCAATGTTGTTATAGAACTGGCTCCCTGGTAGAATTAAGAATTAATTAAGAAACAGAGCAGTGCATGCCAGGGGGCAGCACCTGACCATCTAAAGGAATGTGGGCATACATATCTTTGATGGCATCAGGGTTGAAATGGCTGCCATGTCTATTCCCTAAAGACTGCTATAGCAGCCTGCATTGCCCACTATCTTAGCACTGCCTGGCTTGTCTGACAGCAACATTCCTTCTCTGCTAAATCTTAGACTCTGCGAAACCTTATATATTTTTTCATATAAACAAAATTATGAAAGAACATTTCTGGGAGAAAACAAGTTTTCTCACACTCAATATTATGATCGAGTTGGTTTGACCACGTAATTGGAAAAAAGTGTTTCAAACAAGAGAATTTGTGCTACCACACGCACATACATGTGAACACAAATGAAAAAGAAGGTCACCTGAGGCTCTTAAATTGTGAATTATCTCTTTCTCTCACACAGGTTCAACTATTTCATGTCTGTAAGTGCAACCCCAGGAGTGCCCATGAGCATTCTCCTTAAGGAAGCGTGTTCTCCAAAACCATCTGTAATTTTGAAAACTTGATTTTAGACCTGATCTTAAGTAACAAGAGCTATAAGTGAGGGAAAACTAACTGTTGTCCTACTGTTTCCAAATCCCCATGGATTCACATAGTAATTATTGGTTTATCACTCACCCCATGGGTTAATGGAAAGTATGCATCAAAAACATACTGTTCCGGCGCTGGAGCCACGGCTTAATGGTGCTTAATGGTTGAGAAGACACAGCAGTTACTAGCACCCTATGGCAGGGAGTTTGAACCATCTGTAAGTAACTCCAGCTCCACAGAGATCTGAGACCTCTGACCTCCATGGATACCTGCCTTCAAGTGTATACACACACACACACACAGATACACACACACACACACTTAAATACATCATGGCACGTGTCCCCAACTAAATGAAAAGGTCAGAGAATGGCATTTAGAGCAGGATGGATAGAAAGGAAGAAGAAACTGATCCCAGAGAACACAAGCTCTCTTTCTTCCAGTGTGAAATTTCCACTTAAGCGCTGTGTTCCTCTGTGTTCTTTAGCACCCCCTGGGAGATTCAAATAGATCCTTACAAGAAGGGACTCTAAGCAATCAGATCTCCATCCTCCTCAGAGGAACACATTGTAAGCTCTTTGCCAGTGGCAATGCTAAATGTGAAGCCTGCCACCTCTTTTTTCGGAGACAAACATCTCAGCAGTTGGTATTTCTAATTCACTCAATCTGGGAAACACAACACTTATCTTTCAGCTCCTTAGGCACTGCAGTTTCTGCAGTACATCACATTTTTTTGTGTCACTGATCATAATGGCTGTTAATGGGGTGATCAGTAGATTTCACAACTGGCAACATTGGAAAGTATATCTGCTGTGGTATTCCACAGCTCTTTCAATACAGTTTGTTTTAAAGTACTTTACTACCAGTGGGAGAAAACATCATTTAACTAGACTTTCATTAGCCTTTCTCTGCTCTGACTTGCTCCTGCCTTGCTTGTGCCCTGCTGTATAACCCCTTGCTCTCCAGTGCTAGCTCAGAGTTTTCACTTACTCAGGAAGAATAAGCCCGATGCTTACTTCTAAAAAGAATCAGAGCTGCAATCTTGGATATCACTTACTAATTTTAAAAAAAGCCAGCTGCCTGATGGGGAGCTGAATTATGGAGAAGCCCAGGTGACAACTGGGGAGAACTCTAGGCGACAAAGTGAGGTATTGAGGTCATCCTTTTCACAGTCAATGAGATTCTGGGTCCTTTCAGGAATGTCAAAAAAACAGGTTGTGTTCCAATGAAGACTTCAGATGTGACCAGCCAGAGCTTCTGACCAACGCTCTTGTGTGACTTTAAAACAGAAGTGCAATCCCTGTAACTGGTTTTGCTAGGTTTCTCTCTACTTTTTATTATAAAATAATTATAGATTCACAGGAGACATAAAACATAGGCAGTTCCAGGAATGGCAGAGAAGCCCAAGTACATTTTCCCAAGTTTCTTCCTGGTGGTTGTATCTTATAAAACTACAAGGCAAGGTCACAACTAAGAACAAAACCATGGCCCTTATGTGTATAGTGTTCTGGGTCATTTTACTTGTTATGTAAATCTGTGGGAACGTGGTCTTACTCAAGATACACAATTGTTCTACAACCGTGATCCCCTCCATCAAAATGTCAGTTATCTATCAGGCTGGAGAGATGGCTCAGCAGTTAAGAGCACTGACTGCTCTTCCCGAGATCCTGAGTTCAATTTCCAGCAACTACAGGGTGGCTCACAACCATCCGTAATGAGATCTGATGCCCTCTTCTGATGTGTCTAAAGACAGTGACAATGTACACACATACATAAAATAAATAAATCTTAAAAGAAAAGAAAAAAGAAATAAATGCCAGTTATCATCCCTGGCCATCACAAGGCATTTATTTCTCCATCTCTATTTTTATGAATTCAAGGACATAACATGAATTGAATGATAGCATATTACATCTATTTTTTTTTCTGACACAGGATTTCTCTGTGTAGTCCTGACTGTTCTAGAACTCCCCTATAGACCAGGCTGGCCTCAAAGTCATAGAGATGCACCTGCCTCTGCCTCTCAAGTGCTGGGGTTAAAGGGATGTGCTACCACCACTTGGTTGCATGCAGCATCTTTTAAAGTTAATTTTTTCACTGAATATAGAGCCTTTCCTATCCATTTGGCTGTTATTTTAAGCCACTAAGATTTCCAGTGATGTGTTATGCAGCCATAGTTGATACTTCTTTCTTATCCAGAAAAAAAAAAAGCTTTCTGATCAGAGAAGGAGATGGAAACAGATTATTAACTACTCACATGGACCCCACACCTAAGGTGCATGCCCATCAGATCATTAAACACCAGAAAAGAAATTGACAGTAATGTTAAACTCATGGTAATAAAAGCCCTCTATTCACATAACAAATGTATTAGAAGGGATTGCAGTTGCATAACTCTAAACCAGCATTTCTGAAGAGTGGGATGAGAGACATCTTTGAAGATGACACAAGTCAAAGGTAACAAAATGTATTTATCCAACAAATATGTATAAGAATTGCTTATACCCTCAATCCTCTCATCTAAGCACTTAGATACTATAGTTTGGAGTTCGCAGACAGGATTCTTTCCCATTGAACAAGCTTTAGGGGACAATTCTGAGGCATTTATCACAGCATCATATCTGGAGAAATCCCATTCTGTACCATTTCCCCTTCCCCTGGATGTGCCAGACTTAAAATATTTTCTCATATCTTTCTAACCTTGAGAGCTTAACTCACTTTACCACTAGTCATTGAATAGTATTGAGAAAATGGGCTTGAAAATCACAGTGCTATGAGGTATGCCATTAACCCTCCCAGTGCAGGCAGCCCTTCCTGCCTTGGAGCTGCTGAACTTGTTACACTCACTCATCGCACAGCTGTGTGAAGCTTTAAAAGCATCCTCTGACTTAGGCTGGTCCATAGGGGTGCCATGCATCCTCTCTAGTTTTTACTCTTCTTCTCCTTCCTCATCAATTATTTGAAAGCCTGGCTCTGCACATGGTCCTGTAGAAAACGCATGCCTTGCTTTTCTGCTGTTGCTGCTCTCCTGCTCTGTCACTGTGCCTAGGCTACTCACGGCCACAATCTATTTGGTTATTCCTTTTAGTTCTGCTGCTCAGGTGGACGTTCTAAAGCACGACATTCATCCACATAAATAATTTTTGTAGGCCAACTGCCAATAAAAATAACCACAGGAAGGACCTAAAGACCGATTTTTTTTTTTTAGTACATTTTCCCTTTTGTAAAAGACACCATTATTAAAACATTCTTAACAATTTTTGGGACCAGTTGCCTCTTTACAAGAGTCTCTGGTTGGTAATGAAAGAATGAACATTAAATGCTTTTACATAAGTGGCTGGGGGGAAAATAGGAATAGTTGTGTTAAGAATAGTTATTTAATTATGAGCATTTTATGCTGCTGTTAAGGTATCAGAAGCCCACAGCTTGCTTTCCTAACATTACATTTCTAAATCTAACTTATACTGCTTTCCTTCTATTTTCAATATTTTGTTTGCTGGGCAATTTGGAAACAGCAGGCCAGTTCAGGGATAAACATTAAAATACAAATACTTCAGCTCTAGTGACTTTGCAAAGCAGCCACACAAAGCACTTGTGGTTCTAAGCATATTTTAGTTTTTTTTAAAAAGTGCCCATTTCTTGGGGACCGCTGTGCCATAATATCTTACCTTCAATAGGTTGTTGATTCGTGGTGACACATTTAATGCCAGTGCTTTTATTACTTAGCATACAATTTGGCAATAGGCCTGATCCAGACGCAGAGGGAGGGAGTGCTAAGAAATCTGTTTTATTGTGTTATTCCCTTTACTGGAGAACCTGAATTTGTAAAAAAAAAAAAAAAAAAAATTGACTGAACTGCTCTATGGTATTTGAGGGTGGGGAGACTCCTTTTTATGGTGTGCCATTGTATCATTATGCTTATTAGGATTTTTTTTTAGTAGAATGATTACCAAGGGTGCTAATGAGTATGTTTCAAGTAATACTTGCGGTTTACAAAGGGATGGTTCTCCCAGACACTGGCTCAGCAGAATCAATAGCACAGTGAGGGAATATTACTTCCATCACACAGGTGTGGAAGCTGAGGCTTTGGTGAGTGAAGCAATTTGTATACACTCTAGTTGGGAGAAGCCGAAGTTCAATTTAGATGCTTGACCATTTGTAAATCTCAGCTTATCTCGTTTTGTATTAATGACTTTTATCATTAAAATGATAAAATGGTTATTTTCCTTAGGGACTTTAAAGTCCCTAAGGAAAATAACTCCAGAAAGGAAAGATTCCTATTGGCGCACGGTCTTAGTCCTTTATCTTCTAGCTCTCTTATTCCCAGATCTATCCTTGTTGATACAGAATGTCACGGGAGCATGTGCTGGATAGTAAAGTGTTAGAAGGTAGATAGAAGGGACTAGGAATGTGGTATAGCTTTTTAGGACAAGTGGTGGTCAGTGGCCTGCTTATCGAACCAGGCCCCTCCTACTTTCTAACACCTCCACAACACAAGCCTTCAAGAGATTGGCTGTTTGATTAGGTCAGAGGTCTCTAGTTTTAACTGCTCTCAAAAACCTCATCAACTGCCAATCAAGCCTTCCACCCAGGAGGCTGTGGGTAAGTATTTCCTATCGAAACCATAAAAATTCTAATAAAAATTCTCCCCAAATGTCAAAATAATGATATTTTCCTGGTAAACAATTTAGTCATGTGGTATAGATGAATACAATGTGCTAGTTATTTAAGAGTGGTCTAGTGGTTTTAAACATTCATGTGTGCCTTTCTTCCCTTCAAGCCTATTCTACCTCAAAGAACTTTCCACTTTCTTACACTCAACAGTAGTTATAGAAAGTACTTTATGGAGTTGGAATTACACTAAGCATTATAGATTTAGCAGGATATATTCTTAAACTTAAGGATGTTGCTGTCAAACAAAGAACAAGAGCATGAGTATTTCTGAAGATAGATAATGCGGTCATGTAACAATCTAGCTGGAGAGAGGGGAAAGAGGACAGAGATGACGTAGTTAGAGCATAGGAGGTAGGTGGCTTTAAATGTGATATGGCTCTTCCTGCCTAGATAAGGGCAGTAGCTTATGTATTCTTCTATTAGTCTACATCTTTTAATGACAGAAAACACATTTCCCTTGCATTCCAGTCATCTTTAAGTTTATGGTATTCCTATTCTGAATTCAGTGATATTTGCAATTGCTTTTTTTTTGGTACCCACAGCAAAAGTGAGTCAACTCTTTTCTCTCTCAGCCACAGGAAAAGATAGATTATATAAAGTTTACACTTTCGGCTACTTGGTATTCTGGGGTATTAAACAGTGTAAAGTGCAAAGAACTGTTGGCTAGTATTTCTTTCGTCTTATCCTCTCCTAATGTTGCTATTGCCTTTATATTCCTCTGTTATACTATATATTGTTGTGTGTGCCTTTAAAAGTTTCAGTGTCCATCCATCATTCCCATATGTTAGCAAGAATCCATATATTTAATATGAGCAATGACTTATCAAATATTAATTATGTTAGCCACATTTTATCGAACACTTATTTTGTTCTAATTTGGCTTCTTTTTTCTTTCTTTTACATGAAAGGATATTTTTATTATCTTCCTATATACCCTCTTAATGAATACACCATGTACATTTCCTCAGCTGAGAAATAAGAGACAAAGCAAACTTTCCTTGATGCTCAGAGAATCAAGAGCAGTCACCTGTGTTTGGAAGGACTGAATTTCTTACGATGTCTGTGATATTGTCCGTGTGGGTACCAGCGATGCTTTCTAGTGAAGAACACCTTGCTGAGTTGTTCTATCATTACTCCATTCTCAAGCTGCTTGCGTTTTCCTTCTAACTGGGTCTTTAGCACTTGCTCCTGTATTTTCTCATTATGCAGAAGTTCTGGTTGAGGGATATATTCATAGGGGATGTCCACTGAAGCGGGGTAGCACACTATTATCTTGCAGTCAGATGTCTAAACAAACTCTACCTTGCAATTGTAGTCATCTGGAAGAGAAGAATATGTAGATTTGTGACAAGCACTAGATAAACCTCCATTTTGGATTGCCTAGGCACACGGAGTTTGTTCCCATGCATCCACCATCTTGCTTCAACCCTGGCCTTCCTAATTTTGTTTTCTAATACAATCATGTTTTCTCACAAAGAAGAATTTGTGTTTTGCAGACACGGGAAGTGATCCAAAAACTTAGGTGACTGGTTCAAGGATGAGTTAAAGGGTGACAACACAATCTGAAATAAACAGTCTCCATTTGCTTTACCTGTAATCTCAGAGACTGTACAGACAGATATTTCCCCATGATTTAAGTTACAGGGCATCCATTTGAACCAGGTGTCTTCCATATGATGACAAATTTACTGTTTCATTTGAAAACTAATTGTTCTGTTGATCCATGACTCAGTGCTTCCAAATGTGAAACCTGGTAGTGATATTCATTCACTAAGAGAAGGTGGGGCTGAACCTATCTATTTGACCATCTGACTGATCTGATCTATTAAAAGAAGGTTTGAACTGTTGTTTCTTTGAATAATAGTATCCGCAAACAATGACAAGATTTTCACCAGTCAGCTTCCAAGGAATTCAGAACTATTCCCAGATCAAATCTTCAGCAAATCTTGATAAGCACAAAGTACAATGCCGTTTCCATTTCTGTTCTATGGGATCTTTTTTCTTCTCACAGTAGAGGAGCCCTGTGCAAACAAACCAGAATATCTGGACCCAGCTTAAATATTCTCTACACGAGGCACTCCACACTGCATGTGCCTTTAATGGATCCAAGTCATGGATCTGGGAGAATTAGAGGGTTCCACTGCCTCTCCTGCCCCTGCCCCCTTTCCTCTTCCAAGTCAATCAGTACTAGATACTCCAGGATAATAAACATCAGGAAAAAGAAATAATTGATTCTCAAATCTGATCATCTACTAGAACTGTAAACATCACTCCTTTTAGTATCACATAAGCATTTGCAGTTCTGCATCATTTTCACTTTTGACACGCATGGATCCATCTACTCTCTTAAGATGACCCTCCCTGGGTACAAACCACCCCTGATCAGAGTTTCTCCTAGTGGACTTTGCTTAGCTTTCTTCTTTCCCACTGCATAACTACCAGTCCCCAATGCCTTCTGCTTCTTCCACTATGAATGCTGCCAACTGCTTTGTAAGGGTTTAAATTTATAGTCTAGATTCTTCTCACGAGCCAGCAACATGATTGGATCCTCTCCTAATGTCATAAGGTCATCTTCTTCATATGCAAAGCAATGTGTGAACGCTTGGTTATATCATAGTGAAGGACACTGTCAAATGGAAATACTTCCACATCCTTTATTTCTGATTGTTATAAATTTTTTATATTATTTGGAATAAAATAGATAATGGAGAGAGAGAGAGAGAGAGAGAGAGAGAGAGAGAGAGAGAGAGAGAGAAGCCAAATGGCTTCTGAGGCTAAAGGTGCCCACCACAGTGGAAGGGGAGAACTGATTCTACATGAACATGAACTGTACATGCATATTATTGCATGCACATGCCTACACTCTCAAACATAAGCAATAATAATAACTTAAAATTAAAAAGATGACAGCTAGAAAGAGAGCAGGATTGCTTGTGTGATTGGTCTAAATTTCACTCATAGAAAGGCAACTTGCTGTCATTCCTGGCTCCCAGGCAGTGCCTAGTGAAACAAATTACCTTTCGATCCTGGAAGCCATAAGTGACAGACCACACAACGGGCAAGGATAACCCAGCACTCGGCCTTTGCCTTGACCACACTCGACCCTGTTGGCATGCTTTAGCTAAGTAACTGTGTCTTATCCAAATGGCAGTCTACCAAAAAACAGACGGAGGGAAACTTATATATTTTGGGATTTGGGTGGATCTCCCTGATATTAATCTCCTGTCAGTGGACTTGTCCCTGAGCCCAGTGCTGGCACCAGGCATGGTGTAACAAAACTAAAAGAACTAATTTAGTTTATTTAATATTCTAAAACTCTATATTATCCCCATGTTCAATTATGCATCTCTTTAGATTAGGAAGCCACCCTCTGCATACTTCCCAGAGACCACTCTACTTCTCACCTTCTGCTTCAGAGTCTCCAAAAGACCTGTCCTAAAGCTCAGACAATAATAGTATATCATGATAGGCACTAATTCTCTGTTCCTTGCTGTAGCTACAGGTATTTCTCATACAAGCTAGATTCCTTCTTTCACAATCCTCCTACTGATATGCACTAGGAAACAGCATTTGCCCTTGTAGTTGATAAATAAGTAGTTAGTGTTTCTCTTTAGCTAACATTCATGGCATGCCTTGAATTTTATACTATCAAAATTTTTAAATATTGAAAACTTTTGTAGCACAATATGACAGCCTGCTGCCAGATCACCAGCATCATCATGTTACACTAGTTTGAAAACACTTTCCCTGGTATGTAGAATCTTTAAGACATGCCACCAACCAAAAACAATCAAATTTTCTACAAAGTAAATTGTATGAAAAAGATGCTTGTAAGTTTGATTAGCATTTCTCCCTCTACAAGACTCCAGGAAAAAAGTCTTTCTTTAGCATACTTCTTTTTTGTTTGTTTTTCCTTTTTTTTTAATTGGCTATTTTCTTTATTTACATTTCAAATGTTATCCCTTTTCTTGTTTTCCCCCAATGAACCCCTCATTCCATCCCCACTCCCTTGCTTCTATGAGGGTATTCCTTCCCCACTCACTCCTGCCTCCCAGCCCGGGCATTCCCCTACACTGGGGCATTGAGCCATCACAGGACCAACAACCTCTCGCCCAATGATGTCTGACAAGGCCACTCTCTGCTACATATGCCACTGGAGCCATGGGTCACATCTTAACTGTTTTCTAGTTTATATGAAAACATGTTCATCTATTAAATAAGTTTTATGCTTTATCTTATTTAATATTTATAAACAATCTGTAGGTTGAACACCAAAGGTGGTATCTTCAGTTTCATAACCAAACTCAAGTTGTTTAACATTGAGAGAGAGGGTATAGGGTAAAAGACATAGTTTTCAGATGACATTACAGGCTGAAATCTAAACATAATCTAGGGATAGAATTATAATAATTCTTTAAATTAGGAATGATGGTAGAGTACTTAATCTAATTGACAAATATGATGGGCTGGATGTAATTTGTATATCAGGCTGTGTGATTCACATGATTGTTATAGTTTTGTCCAATTTATGTCTGAGAGAAGAGATTTTTTTTTAAAGTTGGGCAGAAAAGGTGAGGTTTAGGGGCAGTTCTGATTCCAAGGTCCTGTCCCTAATTGGTTCTTGATCTGTCAATAACATAAGCCATGGGCCCAAATCTGAGCAGAAGGAATAGGCAGGGCTTCCACATCCCTGGAGGAAAAGAGACAGATGCAAGGGAGGAGAGTTCACTATTGTTTGTAGAGAAAAGAACTAAGCAACCATGTGAGGTCTAGAGGGGAGCGGGGGGTGGGGTGGGGGGTTGTGGCCATTCCTACCTCTGGGTGGTCAGGGATGTTTAGCAGGAACTAGATGTATCTTAGCAACTAAAGTTTAGGGCAGATAGGAGGAGCAGAAATAAGAATATTGTTAAGGTCACTCTTTTCCAGGGGAAGAGATAGTAGCACCAAACAATTGTGCCCAAAGCCATGTTGAAAAGAACAGCTGTGTGTATGTCTTTTGTCCATGGATTCAAAGGAAGCTGGATGGAAGCTGGTAGTACAGCTATTGCCAGAGCTTAGGTGGGGTAGCGGAAAGTGACACAAAATAGGTATCTATACCATATTCAATACCTTAAAGCTCAGAGGACATTGCAGAAGATAAGGTGAAAAGATTGTAAAAGCCAGAGGTTGGAAAAAACTACTGTGAAATAATGCTTTCTGAATATGACAGGCTGTTCAACTCATGAGCTCACAGAAGCTCAAGATTCTGTCACGTCTAAAAAATATTGTTTCACAGAAGGCACCCCAACTCAACCCTACCTGGAGAAATGAGACATTGACGTTTGATGGCTACGTTTTTGGAGGGAAAGCTTGTGAGGATATGATCCCCTAGTAGCTTGGCTGTGCTCCCATGAATGGCCATACATCCATGTGCCTATAGACAGTACTAATTGGGTCAATTATTTGAGAAAGAGAGGAGAGTAGAGAAAGATCATGAAGTTGAGAGGGCAGTGATGTTAGGGGTAAGACGAGTAGGAGGTTAGAAATAGGAGTGGATATGATCAAAACATATTGTATACATGTATAAAATTTTCAAGTAATAAAATAGTTTAATGTGGAATATAATAGTTTTTGCTCTGCTTAGGAGATTTAAAAAACACTGAGATCCAGCTGAAAGAATGTACAGTGTATATACATTTATAGGAGAATTGAGTGATGAAGCTATGATTTCAATTACTTCAGTTCAGCATATTTTCTCACATTCTGGCCCTGGGCTTCTTTCTATTTAACTGGTTAGCACCTTTTCCCTGAGATTTGAAAGAATGATTCATTTCTTTTTTCTTCTTCTACATTACTGAGCAACTTTCAAGTTGCTGCATGTTAAACACATGCCAAGATAGGAAATGCATGCAATCAATCTCAGGACACATTGCAGTATGTTTTCCCATCCCACGACAGTCTCTGGTTCTCATCTGTGCAACCTTTCCCTCCTTCACAGAGGACACATTTATTGAGCATCTATTGCTATAGCTACAGTAGATCTGCTGCTGAGAAAATAATTTCAAGCTATATTCCTGAATTCATACATGCTTGTGTGTGTCCCCTCGGTTCCCTCTTTATTTCCTCTTTTCCTTCTACAAGATACTTTATGGGTTCTTTGTTTATTCCCCAGTCCTAGCAATCTCAAAAGTTTAGGGGACACATTTTTCGATTAACTTATTTATTTATTGACCTTACATCCCAATTTTAGCCTCCTCACTAACTCCTGGTCCCCTCCTCACACAGTCTTTTTCTCACCCCATCCCTTCTCCTCTGAGGATGAAAAACCCCACCCTTGCATATCAAGTCACTATAGAACTAGACACATCATTTCTCACTGAGACTAGACAAGGCACCCCAGTTAGGAAAGCAGGATCCACAGTCAGTCAACAGATTCAGGGACAGCACCCATTCCAGTTGTTGTGGGACCTTCATGAAGACCAAGCTGCACATCTGTTACATATGTGTGTGTGTGTGGAGGGCTGTGTGTGTGGAGGGCTATATCTAGCCCATGCTTGCTCTTTGGTTGGTGGTTCAGTCTCTGGGAGCCCCCAATGGTACAGATGTTCTTATGGAGTCCCTATTCCCTTTTGGTCCCTCAATCCTTTCCCTGAGTCTTCCACAAGGCTCCCTGAGCTCCATCTAATGTTTGACTGTGAGTCTCTGCATCTGTTTCTATCGACTGCTGGATGGAACCTCTCAGAGGACAGTTATGGTAGGTTCCCGTCTGCAAGCAAAACGGAGTATCATCAATAGTGTCAGGAATTGGTTTTTACCCATGGGATGGATCTCAAGTTGGGGTAGTCATTGGTTGGCCATTCTCTCTGTCTCTGCTCCATCTTTGTCCCTGCATATCTTGTAGGGAGGACACATGTAGGGTGGAAGGTTCTGTGGGTGAGTTGGTGTTCTTATCTCTCTGATGATAGTCCTGCCTGGCTACAGGAGGTGACCATGTCAGGTCAGGGTCCCCCACTGCTAGGAGTCTCAGCTGGAGTCACCTCCATAGACTTCCTGGGACCAACCCCAGGTCCAGATCTCTGGCATGTCTTAAAGGTGCTCCCACCCCTGTTAGGCACAAATTTCTGTTTTCTCTCTCCAGCTCTTCCCTCCTTGCATCCCACTTCTCTCCCTGTACCCTCTCCCACCCAGTTTCCTCCTTTCCTCTACTTCCAATAGAGGAGGATTTTATTTCCACTTCTAACTAAGATTCCAGCATCCTCCCCGGGCCCTCCTTGTTCTTTAGCTTCTTTGGGTTTGTGAATTGTAGTATGGTTATTCTGTACTTTATGGCTAATATCCACTTATAAGTGAGCAAATATCATGCATGGCCATTTAGGTCTGGGTTACCTTACTTGGGATGATATTTTCTAGTTCCAGCCATATTCCTGCAAAGTTCATGATATCCTTGGTTTTCATAACTGAATAGTATTCCATGTGTAGATGTACCACATTTTCTTTATCCATTCTCCAACTGAGGGACATCTGGGTTGTTTTCAGTATCTGACTATTTTGAATAAAGCATCTGTAAATACAGTTGAGCAAGTGTCTTTGAGGGATGGTGGAGCACTTTTTGGGCAGATGTCCAGGACTGGTATAGCTGGGTCTTGAGGTAGAACTATTCAAAGTTTTCTGAAAAACCACCAAATTGATTTCCAGAGTGGTTGTACAAGTTTGCATTCCCACCAGCAATGGGGGACTGTTCCCCTTGCTCCACATCCTCACCAGCATTTGCTGTCACTTGAGTGTTAGATCTTAGCCATTCTGAAGGTTGTAAGGTGCAATCTCAGAGTCATAGTGATTTGTGGTTTGGAAGCACGTTTCCATGTTGAAATTGATATAATGAGACATTCCATCAGCCTCTCATTTCTGTGGAATTCTTAAGCCTTCATGGTCCTGCATGATATTTTCATTTATTTTATTTCTACTTATCTTATTTCATTTTTATTTAACCTTTGATATATATTACTCACAACTCCCCTAACATGTTTGTAAGCAATTTGAGTCACTCCATGGTGGCTCTCCACATAACACTGGCTATAAAAATATCCACTGAATATCTCCAAGTCCATTTCTCTGTCTCATGTTGTTGCTGTGTGTTTATAAACATGAGGTAACAACTCTAAAGTTGTGTTATACTAAGCTGCTGTAAATATGAATAATACATATACCCCAAGAAAATTCACCATCACAGGCAGCAGACACTGCTCATGAATGATATGATCAGTGACTACAACCTCTTCTTATTGAATACAACAAATACTCTCCTAAAAGTTATTCTCTCCTAAAAGTGGGTTTTAGACTTCTCGTCCCTTCTCAATAAAATATTACAGAGTTGAGTGGGAGGGGAGTGGCCAAACCCAAGTTCTCATATCGATCTTTAGCTATACCTTGTAGGGCTTATCTTAGATGTATTAAAGATAGAAGAACTGTAGCTAGACCTCTAAGATGTCTCTTTATGAATAATATTGTATTTCTAGTATAAACAAGGTTTAAAATATATAACTTACTTACTATCCATAAATTTTTATTTTTATTACTTTTCATTATTATTTTTATTTTTATTATTTTATTTTATTTTATTCACTTTCTATTTTCTGCCTTTATCATGCCAGTTTAGTGGCTCATTTCCCTGGGGGTGTACTCTCACCTCTGACAACTTATAGCAAGATGTTAGTACTGGATAATGGCTTCATTATCAGCTGATTCTAGACTACCTCAATAGCATAGAATCCATAGATATGATGATTTCCCCAATAAGTGAACTAAGGTAAAGTAGATACTATTTATCCTACAATATACAGAAGTCTGAGACCTACCTTTTTCCTCCAAGGCTAACAAATCTTGTTGGAAGATCTCTCTTTGGAATGTAGTCAAACACTTAGTTCTGGATGTATGAAAAGAATTACCATAGTTCATTTGTGTCAACTTGTCATATTAAAGTATTTGGGAAGAAGGAATATTAATTGAGGAGTTGCCTCCATTAAACTCACAGGTATGCATCTCTTTGCAAATGTTCTAAACTGCTAATGGATGGATGATACATCCCACTGTGGGTAATGCAATCTTTAGGCAAGTTGGCATGGGCTGTATAAGAAACATAGCTGAGCAAGCCATGGGGAGCAAGCCATTAAGCAGCACTCCTCTGTGGTCCCTGCTTCAGTTCCTGCCTCCAGGTTACTACCTTTAGTAACCGCTTGGTTTGCTCAATGATGTACTCTAAAGTATAATACAGGAAAAAAAAATCTTCTTTTTTCCCTAAGAAGTTGAGTTGTGTCAGGTTTTTTTTTATCACAGCAACAGAGAAATAAACTAGGATAGAGATGGGAATAGGAGTTAATATAATTTACACTCTTAATGTCTATGCCAGATACTGTTTTATAGGGATCAATTAAGTCTTCACTGCATTCCTGAGAAAAAGTGTATTACCTTCAGTAGCACGGAGAAGAGAGAGGCCTGAGTCCATCAGGCTGATCTCTGAGTCTGTCCAGACAGTTATCCTTCCATGAGAGCCATTGCAAAAATGACCATGAGCATTCAAAGTTTCCCAAGTGTCATAAGATATACAAAGATTACTGGTTCTAAAGAGTACCAGGTCAGCAAAATTTAGCTTCATCTTTCTTATCCTGTTTCTCTTTTAAAGTGTTTATTAAATCTTTCATAATTTCATTTCTGTCCAGTATCACCACTGACTTGCGCTTATTCATTTCCCAGAAGTTAGCGTACAGTTCTCCCCTAGTAGGCAAATATAGATGCTTCCTATTGCATTCCCATTGCCCACCATGCCTACGTGCATTGGTAAATTCCCTTCTACATCTAACAAGCCCTTTGCATGCTATTTGGCTCAAGAAGCATGATTTGTAGCCCATCATTTTTTGAGTAGAAATGGAATAAAACCGACTTTATATTAATGAACACCTCATCAAGAATCAGAATTCTGGAAAGCATTAGACATTTCCATTCTCTTTTGTGGTTTTCCAACTCAGGGCACTACCTGGAAGGCATATTAAAATAGTTTAAAAGTTAAATAACAAAATGAATCACTCACTTTTTTGTAATCAGTTCTGTGTCATATGAAACCAGACTTAGGAGTGTGTGTTGTTTGTTTCTTCCATGTCTGTGCCTTCCATGCTTCTTCAATGGATTTTGTCCCACTCAGTCACTCCAACATTGAGTGTAGAATTTGTAAAATGATTACAAAGTGTCAACTCCAGGAATTTATGACAAGAGAACAATTATGGCAAAGAACTTAACTGACTTCCATAACTAAGGACAGACTCCAAAGACGAGGGCAGAGAAGAAAATGGGCAGCTTAGGCTGAGATGGAGAATATGAAGAGAGGACGGATGAAGGGCTCTGTAACAGTTACCCGGTGAGGGAATCAGGGTGCTTAGTGGAAGTTGTGACAAATAAGACAGACATGAATGTCCTCTCATTTTGTGTTTGGGTGTGTTTACATGCAAGTGAACATAAGCGTGTGTGCATATGAACATCAAGATGAGAAGCTGATCTGAAGTGTCTTCTTCAATAGGTCCTCACATTAATTCTTTGAGACAAGAGACCCTTAGTAAATATTGAGGTTGTGTATTTGGCTTGAGTGCAGGCGACAAGTCCCAGAGATCCT
Organism: Grammomys surdaster; assembly: GCF_004785775.1. Classification (NCBI taxonomy): domain Eukaryota; kingdom Metazoa; phylum Chordata; class Mammalia; order Rodentia; family Muridae; genus Grammomys; species Grammomys surdaster. The sequence goes on from NW_021604565.1 coordinate 28,248,769, forward strand.
TATGTCTTTGCTGCCCAGCCCTGGGATTACATGCTATGTTCAAACCATTGCCTGGATTGTTTAAGTATTCTGGGGATTATACTCAGATTGTCATGTGTGTATGGCAAGCACTTTACCTACTGAATATCTCTCCAAACTCTCTTCTTTCATAAGTTATTAGTGAAAAGTATTTTTTCTTTAATAGTTTTAATTTGACAATTTCCTACATTTGTATGATGAACTTCAGTAATCTTCATCCTCACCCTCTTCTCTCAGCTTTTGCTCTCTTACAGTAGAACGCTCCTTCTTAACAAGTCCCTGTCCTACTCTCATGTCTTCTTCTGTATGACTCACTGTGTTTAATTAGTTTCTTGCCTGAGAGTGGGAGGGAAGTTATTTACTGGTGGCTGCACCATGGAACAAACTGAGACATTCTGTTAGTTGGCAAGATCTCTTTAGGGAGGGACGGAGCCTTAGGAGACCCTCCTCCAGCCAGAATGAAACACTGAAAGGTTCAATCGTGGGTGAGTTCATGAAGTCAATGGCTGTCATGTGCTGTCTCCATCTTCTGGTTCTTATATTGGTTCTTTCTCTTCATTGATGATATTCCTTGAGCTCTTAAGGGACAAGCTGTCCCAGTTAGTGCCAAGCACTTCACCATCACTTACTGTCAGCACTTTGGATTATCATGGAGTCCAAATTGACTGCCTTTCACCACAATAAGAACCTTCTCTGATTAAGGTTGGATGCAGCAATAATCTATGAGTATAATTATAGATATTTTAAAGAAAGCTTTGCTACATGGCAATTTGGCAAAATGATGGTGTTGTGTTCCTCCCAAGCTCTTGGCCAAGTTTACAAAACCAGGCATAAATTCTCTCCTGGAGATCAGGATTCAAATCCAATCAGATTGGTTGGTTATACTCAGAACACTTCCTCCATTATAACTCACCAGTGGTATACGTTTGTTTTCTAAGGAATGCCCATGTTTACATTGGTCTCAAGAGTTTGAGGATACAGAAAAAAAGGGGAGATACTGTAATACAGTATGCATCACAAATGTCTCTGAATCAAGAATATCTTTAATATTATCCAAATTTCAATATTGAAATTACTGGGGTTGATCACAGTGTATATGTACAATATATATATATATATATATATATATATATATATAT
>NW_021604565.1:28250025-28256303 GCF_004785775.1 Grammomys surdaster
ACTTAAGGAAACAAGGATTATTTCATTATAGAACCTTGACCACAACTTTATTAGCACTTTACAAAAATGTTCAAAAAGTACATCAATAATTTTCAACTTTTTATTTCAATTATGGGAAAAGTCCAGTGAGATGAATTAACACTTCATTAATTCATTCTTATAAGATTTTTGGTCTCCTCTAGAGAACAGTGCAGAAAGAGACACTGTTCTCTCTTTTAACCTGGCTTTGGATAAAACTAAAGACATCCTTGATTCTGAGACATTGGTGAAACAGACTATAAAAGAACATCTGCCATTTTCTCTGCATCTTCAATCTTTTGAGAACAATCAATGTAAAACATAGGCATTCATTAGAAACCAGAATATCACTGGCAGGTAAGGTGCTTGCTGCCAATGTCAATCCTGATGACTAGAATTTGTTTCCTGGGATGCTCATGGTAGAAAGAGAAACCCTCATGTGAACTCTGGCAAGTACATACACATACACATACACACAAACACACACACACACACAGAGAGACAGAGAGAGACAGAGACAGAGAGAGAGACAGAGAGACAGAGAGACAGAGGGACAAGGAAATAAACATATAATAAATAAATATAATAAAATGAAATAAATGTACATAAAAATACATACAAAAAGGTGTTTGCACTTTGCATAGACTCATGACTCTCCTGAAGCCCTTTATGGAACTTACAGACAACTCAAGACCTGAATTATCTGTCCTCCACCTCTTGAAAGAATTTCACTGGACTTCCAAAGTCCATCATGCTAGACTGTTCCATCTTCCTGGTTCAAATTAGTGAACATTGTTCTGGGAAATCTGGAGTCTTATTCAATAATAATTAATTTTTATACCTAGAAATTCCATATTGGGTCTTTTTACCTGTAACTAGAGGTCATAGTATTGTTCAGTGGATTACCAGAGGCAAACTTTATTTGATTGGCCCATAGTGCGCATTGCTTACTACTTGATACATGACTATCAGGGGCAGGTTTGTTAAAAATAGCTAAGGTTCTAGGTAAGAAGAGTGACCTATGAAGGCTGTGGGTTAGAAGAAATCAGAAATAACAATTTTCTTCAAGTTTCCCAAGGGAAAGCCTTTGAGGGCACTGGTACTGTCTACAATTGATGAGTAGGTTTCAAAGTCATCTGCAACTAACATTTCTCAGTAAACCTCTCAGACCATATTTGCTTATGGGCTATAAGTCTCATCATTCAGACTGTCCATCTGAATCATCCCTTGGAGAATAAGAATGGAATGTGATTAGAGATTAGGATTCTTCTGTTCATGGTTTCTACATCTCCCATCTCTCTCTCTCTCTCTCTCTCCAATCCCTCTTCCTACAAAATGCCACATAAGCTCATTACCAATATAACTTTAAATGAAATCTTAAAATTCCCTTTTCTGCTCCGAATAAATTTTCCACAATCAAAGGAGGTGACAATTCCAATCAGATGTCAAATGCTTTTAAGGTACAGTTTTTAATATCTAGTTTCTTTCCTTTAATCATTTTTATGAGGATCATTTATAATAAATATTGTGCTCTAAAGAAATATACAACTGTTCTTTTTCCTTTGCTAAGCATGAGACATTTTTTACAGTAGAATATCAAAAGCATAAAGGGGTTTCTTTTTCTGAGGCAAAATTGGTGTTTCTAAGAAAAGAATTTAATATAGATTCAAGCATGGGAATTAAAAAGGAGACCTGAAAAAGAACAATAGCCCATGTTCAAGAGTATATATGAGATCTTAGGAGTGAGATACCAACACAAAAGATGGTCTTACTGCTGAAGTACAAACAACTTTACACTGTAAAAATTGACTAAAAATGCAGTAATATAGTCATAACTGTATTTATATTATATAATAAGGATTCTGCTCTTGGGAGACAGAAAATAAACATTCTCAAAAGCAAACTTCTAATACCCTGTGAATCAGTTCAATGGCTTTACAACGGTGAAGAGGGAGGGAGAAAGAAACAGAGAGACAGAGACAGACAGAGACAGAGACTGACAGAGAGACATAGACTGACAGAGACAGACTGAGAGACAGAGAGACAGACAGAGGCAGTCCAGATAGAAAACATTAAAAAGTGAGTGATATAGAACAACAAATATTATCCATGTTCAGAATAAGGAATATTAATAATAAAGTCATCCAATGAAAAGCAAAGGACTTTTCCGTGTAATGCCAGAAGGTAGTTAAGCCTAATCAAGGCTAATTTCTTCCATATTAGCCATACTTGGAGTATTTATGACTCAGGACCCAACATCTGTATGTAGTTTACTTCTTTCAAGTTAAGAGAAACACATCTTCCTTCAATCTTGCCTTCAGTGGACCAACTCCAAGTGTCTGTTTTGACATTCAAAGGGAGGAATTGTAAACATGTCCTATGATGGACATTTGTCATTTTCATAAAAAATTTCATAGAGGACTCTGGAAAAGTTTGGCATTTTACTTAATGCTGATATGATTTTGGTGTCTAGAAATTGTGAAGATTTGATCTCTTCATCTGTATTTGGTGGTCTCAGGCCTCCTTGAAAAAACTGTGCACTGTGCAGATAAAGCAGAACTTGAATATCCTTCTAGAACAGTGGTTCTCAACTTTCCTAATCCTGAAACCCTTTCATACAGTTCCTCATGACATGGTGACCCTCTACCAAAAAATTATTTTGTTGCTACTTCATAATTTTGCTACTATTACAAATCATAGTATAAATATCTGATATGTGACTCATGTGGGGAGTTGTGATATGCTTTTCTAGAGGATGAAACTCTTGATACTCATTCATAAGCTGATCTTTTACCTAGGTCCAGACCTCTGATATCCCTTCCCCAACCCTACTCTATGTTCTTGACTTCAAGTTCAATGTGAAAATCTTGAACCAGAGGTTCCAGCCTCAGATGGTGGTCACAGAAAGATTAACCACCAAAAGCAATGACAGTAATTCTGTAGATGGTCTTTGTATAAGTCCACTTTCTCTAGGCAGCCGTGTATATACTCATAGAGGTGGCAGCATGGACCACAGAGGTATTCCTCCAACTTGTGGCTTACATCATCATCACCTATCTTGCAACACATCTGTTCTTAGGGTACTCACAGAATATCTTCATCATCATCTCTACAGCGTACAGTATAAGCAATACATCTATGTAATTAATCCACTCATGTCTACCCTACTCAACACTTTTAAAAAACCTAGTGTAATAAGCATAGGCAAACATGGCCAGATTTCCAACGTTAATATTCTCTATATATATTCTCTCCATGTCTTTCTGTGTTTCTGTCTGTCTCTCTGTACCTCACAGTCAGTCATGTAACTCAAGCTGTCTTTCTCCTAAAGCATCATTGTGTGTTTGCTGAAAAGTTTCTCTGACATAATCACAGCACAATGTTCAAAATCACAGCATTAACATGAATGTAATCATCTTATTATGTAATCATGTTATCTACAGATCTTATTCTGAATTTACCAGTTATCTCAACCAATATGCAGTGGAAAGTCAAAATCATTCTGAAATCACTTAGCACTTTTCAGATTAATTCTTCCCTGGGAGAAATTGGCCAGAGTCATTTACTGCTGCTGATGACTGTGACCATTACAGATGGCTGTGACCAACCATGTGGTTGCTGGGAACTGAACTCAAGACCCCTGGAGGAACAGTGTTTCTGACCACTAAGCCATCTTTCCAGCCCCAGATAATCGCTTTTTAAAATGCTTCACGTGCTAAAGGAAACCAATAAGATGTCACATCAGCATTTCTACATGCAAGACCCTCCTTTATATGGGTTAGTTTACTAATGCACATTGTGCTGTGAAGCAGTGATTTCCATTTTATAGTGGATGAAAGTGGGTGTTGGAGAGATTAACCAACTTCATCAGTTTCACAGGTATCCTCAATGATGGAATTAAGATACTGGCTAAAGGAGTCCAGTTCCAAAATGATGTACTACCTTTTGATAATGAGGCCAAAGTAATGGCTCCCCTCAAGGCAAAATTAATTTAAAAGGTTCATTTGAACTAAGGGAGGGATCCTTGTGCTGTGTGAGGGTTGTAGGAAAGATGTCATTTCCAAATCTTGATGGGTACTTTCAAAGAGCCTGGAGGCCATGGGTTCATGAGAAGGGGCTCATAAACATCCATCAGCAAAGACTGATGCTCTCTCTAGAGTGGTCAATGCTACCAAACTGCCTCTATGGTGGAAAGTGGTTGGCACAGAGGAACCATAAGGGTAACTGTAACAGTTTCAAAGGAATTGTTATGTTTAACAAAACCTTTTTAGAGAGCAGCTAAGGCTAACGGCCTCATTTTCTGCAAAATGAATCTGACACACTTGCTCAATTATATCCCTGACCTGTTCTCTTGTGCTTCAGAGGATAAGGTAGGCTGTGAGCTGCCCTAAAGTGGAGGAAATACCTACTTATTTTAACAGAGTTCAAGACCCTTCAGCTCTGTAGAGGTCTCTATGCCCACCCTATCTTCTCCCTAGCAGCCTGCTACTCCAGTCTCAAAAAGACATTTCTCCATCAGAGAAGCACTGCATCCAGTGCTTAGCTCTTAAGCCACAACTTTTAAAACACGACGTATTTGGCAAGCTATGTAGAGGCAACATTAGAACGTTTGCTCATCATGTTGAATCCTTGATTTGCATCCCATGGCAACTCCATGTAAACGTTCTCTCTCCAACATACTTCCAAAGGATTAACCAACTTATCTATGTAGTTACCTTTATATTAATATGACCAAAACTTTTTTTTAAAAAAAAAAGCATCTTAAGGGAGTCAGGAACTGATGTATTTCCTGATTTCAGCCCATATTTCTTGGATTCATAGATCCCAGGTCTGTGGTAAGGCAGAACATTAGGGCAGTGTGTGCATTTGGCCTAGGCTGTTCACTTCATAGTAGTCAAGAAGCACAAAGAGAAATAACACAGGGGGTGTGACAACATGCAGTCCCTAAAGACACACCTCCAATGACCCACTTCCAAAAGTTTCCAGAACTTTCCAAAATAGAACTGCTTGCTGAGGATATAAGCCTTTTGGAAGGAGGCTTCATATCCAACCCATGGCATCATCTTCTGAGAATTACTTGATAGCAGTACTACTTCACAGTGAGCTAATCAGAGGATGGGAAAGAGATGGTAAAAGCTACCACTTGTGATCTACTTACCCTCTTAACCCTGAGCTCAGTGCTTTGTACACATCAGTTAATTCCCACAATAAACCCATGTAGAAGAATTGGTATCCCAAAATAGCCATGAGGAAAAGAAGGCTCTGACAGGTTGCATGACCTCCCCACACTGGTGAAACCCGTGGTCATGGTGCCTTTCTGGTTGGTAAGGCCAATATTAAAGTACATACTGACAGACAATACTCCTGATTAATCAAATGCCTTTAATTCAGCTAATATAACCAACTAAGTAGGAGATCAAATAATCACCTTCCTGTGCTGAACTTCATTTCCAGTGGGATCAAATGCTAAGGAGCAGAACAGTATTATGGATGTTTGGGAGAAATATAATGCAGAAAATGAACTAGGACATTAATGGGCTTTAAACATGGAACATTCCTCTTCAACGATGCATCCTTTTGGTTTTCTGAACAGTTCTTACCACTCATCCTCCTCCTCACACTCCATGTCAGACTCTCTCTCCTCTGCTAACCCTTAGCTTTGTCCTCCACCCTCTGTTAGTGCTAAATTCCTTTCCTAGGTGATCTCATTCTCTTGTGGAGCTTAAAATAATATTTTTGTACCAATGACTCATAAATTTCTATCCCCAGCTCTTAACACTCCCTTGGGCTCTAGATTTATTTATCCAACTGCCTACTTGACATCACCTCTTAGCTATCTAACAGACATATTAAATTTAGTATGTTCAAAATAAAATTCTCCATTTACTCACATCCATCTTCTTTATCTGTTAATGATGTCACCACTACCAAGCTTCTTAAGCCAAAACGGTAGAAATGACTTTCATTTTCATTCTTTTCCTTATGCTTCTCATACAATCTATGCACAAATGTTACCAACACTTATTTCCAGAATATATTAAAGAGCTCACCTCTTCCTATCCCTCCAATTCTCCACTCATACCTGAAGTCACTAATATACCTGGTACACTGCCACCCCTCCCCATAAGAGTTCATTCCTTGCCCAGCAACCAGCCAAGGAAACTATTCTAAAGCACAATTTGGGTTCTTCTTCTTCTTCTTCTTCTTCTTCTTCTTCTTCTTCTTCTTCTTCTTCTTCTTCTTCTTCTTCTTCTTCTTCT
>NW_021604565.1:28256313-28290614 GCF_004785775.1 Grammomys surdaster
CTTCTTCTTCTTCTTCTTCTTCTTCTTCTTCTTCTTCTTCTTCTTCTAAGTTTCCAGTGGCTCAATCAAGGTTTAGAGTAAAATACAAATTCTCAGACATAGCCAGCAAGCTGCATATCACATGCTCCTTGTCAAACTCTTAGAAATGACCACATTCCTGTCTCCTCACCACCTTCCTACCCCCCTGTATTTCTTTCTGTTTCTCTAACACACGGAGTTACAAGTCATTTATAGCATGGGTCTTTGCAACCTACTCTTTCTTCAGCCTGGTAAGCTCATGCCTTAAATCTTCATTATTGCTCCCATTTCCCCTCAATTGAGTCTCAACTAAAATGTCCCAACCTTGCCACCACTTTCAATAGCCCTTCTACCCAAAATAACTTTTTCCATTCCCCTCCCCAAATTCACCATATACCATGACCCAGTGTTACTGTTTTAAAAGCACTCACATTGCTTTGTGAGCATTGCGCATTGCCTGTCTGCTCCTTAGAATATAAAATACAAGACAAACCCAACTAAAAGAAGGCTCCTCAACTGATGAAAGGTTCAGTTCTGTGGAATCAGAAGGGAGGTTAATATTCTAGAGATTGGGTAAATTAATCTTAATGTCATCTACACATAGTGGAACCATCACTAGCAATTGGTTATCAAGAAGCCTTGAGATTAAAATAGTGTTTTCAGGAATCACTTAACTTACATTTCAAAACACCAATGGTCCAATATTTTAGGTATACTTTCCATTTTAAAATTTGAACTGTCACCTTTATCTTAATCTCTAAGGAGTTTGAATATGCAGTTCAGTTGCCTGGGAAGAAATCTTTTGATTATAATCAAATTTCAAGAATCTATAAAACTTTAAGATTGTATTTCTCTCATCTTTTTCAATACAAAAATACATACCTAGGATTGGACTACTGTATCAAAGCCACAAAATATGTGGTGCTGGCTCAGTGGTCAGGTGGCCAATAACGAGGAAACTTTAGTGCTGATAAAAGTGTAGTTTTTTGTATTAAGCATAAATTTTATACTGTGCATATAAGAGCATCACCTGTAGAAACTTAAAATAAAAGTCATTTACCTTGCACATTTATAGTCCTAGGGGAAATGAAACTACAATAAAACAATGCTAAGAATAAAAGTGACAGATTCCCAAGCAAATGTAGAAAACAGGGAAGATCTAAAAAGCTTGCGGATTTGAAGAATTGGGAGAAGCAATTGTTCTTATCACCACTTGGTAAAAATACTGATTATATAAAAATTGTAAGAGCCAGAGGATCAGAGAATTTACTGGGACTGTATTTCCTAGGACTGTCAGCAGCTATGACCATGTGGTCTCATCAATAAGACGGCCTAACTGTGAGCTGAGCAAAGACAAGAATAATGGACACACCAAAGTGGATGAGGAAAACCCACAAAGCTGCAACCCTAAACACAGACCTACAGGCACTTAAGTAATGCTGAAAGCTGGAGAAATAATCTTCCCCACAGAAGAGCATGCCAGCTGGTGATCCAGTACCAAATGATCAGCCCTGAAAAACATGTATACACCTAACACTATACAAACTCAGTAGGCTATTTTTAGGAAAAAAATACACATATCTAAACATATGTATGTAAGAAATATTAATAAAATAAGAAGCCATTAATTTGAAAGAAAGCAATGAAGTGAGGAAGTATTTTGGGGATTTGGGGATTTGGGGACAAAAAAGAAGAAATTATGTAATTATATTATAATGTCAAAAGAAGAAAATAACAGATTTCAGTACAGCATCCTTACAAAAAGAGAAAAAAGTTTCACAGCATTGTTAAACTGAGTTTAACATTTATCAGTTAATATATTATTACATAATATATTATTATGTAAATATTTTATACTATGTATATATTATACATTATATATATATATGAATTTTAGTTAGCTTAAGATACCTACAGTTGTATAAAATAGAGAAGCATGTGTCTAACAAAAAAAGTGGGGTGTGTGTGTGTGTGTTGGCACAAGATGTTGATCAGAATCATCTAACAAACAAAGTTGATTAAATTTTTGAAAATTTATGTAGCCTAAGAAATAACAAGCCTAAAACGTTTGTGTCAATTTCATATGGTGAAAAGTTTAAAATACTAATAGTTGTGTTTTCTGTGAACTTCTTTTAAAAAACATTGTATTGATTCTTCGTAGATTCCACGTTATGTACCCCAAATTCCACTTATCTCTCTGTCCCTCCATATCTGCCCTCCACCTTTGAAACTACTCCTCTCAAAAAATAAAAGGAAAAATGAAAACTCTCACCACATAAGCCGAGATGTCTTCGGTGTGTCCTACAGTATACCTTTTTGTCCCAGGAGCTTCACTTGCAAATGTTCATTGCAGTGAGCCATTGTTCTGGTTCAAGGCCTCTGCTTCTGTTACACTTTCAATGCTGGATTATCAATGGACTCCTCTTGGCTATCCTATTGTTCTCCTGTGTCATAAAGATCTTGCAACTTTAGTTCTGCATCACTGACCCCGTCATCTGCTCCAGCAGTTCACACATGGGGTGGATGCTGGGATGGGCTAACCCAAAGCCCTGGATCTGGGCCTGAGAGGTAGCTGAGTTGGTCTGCCAAATAGCACTCCTGTGCCCATTCCATTAGGGTCAGCTCCCCTCCTTTGCCAATGTGAGGGTTGGGGCCAGGAGTCCTGTGTGTTGGTGGCAAGGAACAGGACTGTCTTTTCTGCCTGATATCTGGGCCAGCTCTCTCACATTCACAACCTCAGAACCAGCTCACCCACACCCCCTCCACCAGGGGCAGCTCTACTGTGCTGCCCAGGTGAGGAGCAGGACCCTTGCCCTGAGAGTTACAGCCTTTGTATGAGGAGGTGGACACATGCAGGGGTTGCAGAGCACAGGTCTCCCATCCAGGCAAGGTACGGGGCCAGTTATCCCATGCTGCTCAGACAGAGGATAGGGAAAGCTGTGTCCTTAGACATCTACATGGCCTCAGGCATGGCCTTTTGTGGTAACATAGGTCTTGGGCATCAACACAGACCCCTGATGCTGCAGGGTCACAACAGACCCAGACATAACCCTTAATGGCAGCACAGACAAGACTACACCATGGCCTCAAATGCAGCACAGGCTACTGATATCAGGCTGTGTGTCCAGTTCCACTTCTCTTCGTAATCACAATCCCACTCCCCTTTTCCTTCTATTCTATCTATCACAAACTTGCTCATCATAGTGGCACTCAAATGAGCCATGTCATCAATGATGTCTTCTTTTGAAAGGTAGGATGGTTGAATGTGTGTCCAGCACACAGATTCTGAAGGAAATAAATCCTTAGCCAAAGTTAGACTCAGCACAGAAATATTGTAATTCAACAGAGTTGTCCAGTCAAATGGTTGAAGAGACTGAACTACTACAACCAACCAACCAACCAACCAACCAACCAACCAACCACCACAACCAACTAAAGAGATTAGCAAATAGGCCAAGGATGGGAAGTAAATGCAGTCAATTGTGGATCTTCAGTCTACAGGTACGGGTCTTCTTCCTGGGCTAGGATGCAGCTCTGGAACTCACAGAGGCTGACACAGTCGTCTGCTTTCTCGATGGAAGATGTCATGGGCCCACTGACACTTGTGTTTCTTAATGGTTCTACTGATGGACAGTATAATTCACCATTTCTCAAGAAGGAGGAACAGCAGCTTACTTCATGTCTCTAGTTCCACCTCTCTTCATCTCGCACAAACCACTTCTCTTTCATCTCTCTCCTTCCTATTCAGTTGCTTCTTTCTTTCACATCACTCGACCACCTACTTACTAACTTGACACCATGCCCAGACCCTGTGATTATCAACTTCTATGAGAAGCTTAGAAAGTTTCTCCTGTCAGTACGAGGAAGTATTTTAAAACTCACACCTTGGACCAAAAGGCATGGCCAAAGGCAGAAGAGGACAGTTGACTAGACAATCTCTACCCAACATCTCAGTGAAATCTAATCAAGAACACACATGATGGGGCAGGGCAGTCTTACAATATGATTTTAAAGTAGACAAGACTCATCTATTCCTCTCTAAATGAAAACCACTGCTCTGCCATTCAGTATGAGGTGAAAGAATGAGAAGAAAACTATTTTTCTATTTGTTTGATGCTTAAAAAGTACCATAATCATGTGCAAAAAAACATTGTCTGGTTATCATTAAGAAATCACAAACAGAAGTTCTATGCTTTGACTAGACAGAACTTCTGGATGCTTCCATATTGTTCCTAATGCTACATACAAAATAGTTCTAATTCTCTCATTTCGAATCACATGGGATAATTATAACCCATTACTCAAACTGGATGCATGAGACACATCACTGAGCTGGGATGGAAAGGGACACATCTTATTTCCCCAGTTAGAGTACTTGAGTTCCAGTGTGAAGGCACACAGAAGTCTTTTATGTAGAGCCTGGTGGCCAGCTGTAGTGTGCTAGGCTTCACTCTCTTGACTCCAGAGTAACAGAATGAGCAGAGCATCCATACCTCTTTCACAAGAGCCATATGCAAAATCCATTGCTAGTTCTAAATTTGTTTCAGCCTCTGGTACATGTTTGAACTTCTTTTTAAAATTCTTATTTTAACAACTTTTAACAATCTATCCACTATTTATGACTAACTCATAAAATATGCTCATGTATCTCTCTCTAACATTTTATGTATTTTTCTGCTACATCAGTATTCATGGATGCCTAATAATCCATAGTAGGAATGTTATAAAAGTTTTTACAGAATGCCATATTTGTAAACCTAAATGAGCTATTTTCAGCTTTTAGTATTATAAGTAATAACATAATGTATAATCTTATAGCTAAATCTTAACATTAAGTTTCTAATGATTGCCAATTCTTATCATTTGTACATAAAAGTGTATGCAACATTTTAAATATTTGAACATTTAGTAATTTTTTTTCAGGTTGCATCCCAGGCATTAAAGATAGAGTAATGAATATGACAGATAAAGGCTCCATGGAGCATAGTACCAAATTGCTTGCAAAGCATTTATCACTATCCTCAATATGTGTGCAAGCAGCACTGTGTGAATACCCTCTTCCCACATCCTAGGCCACTATCTCATGGGCCTATGAGTATCTTCTTGCCATCCACAACACTATCTGTCTGGAATATCCTATCTATTTTTGAAGACAGCAAGATTATAGTAGTTTCTCAAACGTTATACTGTTCAGATGTACATTTTTTTTTATTTTTAGAAGAATGTACCCCACAAATTAAATTAAGTTGAGCAAATCTCAAACCTAGCTCTTCTAGCTCCTCATTGCACGATTCTCACTGTAGCAACTGTTTATTTACTTCTTTATCTGTTTACTTACTTATTTATTTTCATTCACAGACCACAAAATCCTTGGAAAAGAACAGGAAAGACTGTTGAAAGACGTGTAAAGGTAGTCAATCTGTCAAGCCAAGCTAAGGGGGATAAAGTATGGCTGGATCAGACCTTTGCATATCCTTCAACAGCAAGACATAGTGAATACTTACAATCTCTTTCCGTTCATCCCATCCTATTTCACTATACAAGTTACTTTTGCAGATAATGGGAGTAATGGCTGGATGCTTGAAAAAGTCTGGGCACAATCAGTAGCTCATAAATAGTACTGTAGTATTGTTGGTTTGGGTTTTGGGGGTGATTTGCTTGTTTGTCTGTTAGTTTTGGGATTTTTTGCTGGCTTTTTTATATATTTACATTTCAAATGTTGTCTCCCTTCCTGGTCTTTCCTCCATAAACCCCCCTCCCATCCCCTGACTCCTTCCCTTTGCCTATAAGAGGCTGTGCCCATGCCCACCCACCCACTCCTGCCTTACCTCTCTAGCATCTCCCTATGCTGGGGCATCAAGCCACCACAGGACCAAGGGCTTCCCCTTCCACTGATGGCAGACAAGGCAGTCCTTTGCTATATATGTAGTTGGAGCTATGGACCCATTCATGTATACTCTTTGGATGGTGGTTTACTCCCTGGAAGCTCTGGGGAGTCCAGTTAACTGATATTTTTGTTCTTCTCGTAGGGTTGTAATTCCCTTCAACTCTTTCAGTTCTTTCCCTAGCTGTTCCATTGGGATCACTGAGCTCAGTCCAGTGGTTGGCTGTGAGTATCTGCACCTGTATTAGTCAGGACAAAGCCTCTCCGAGGACAGTTATAGCAGACTCCTGTCAGCAAGCACATCTTGCCATCGGCAATAATGTCAAGGTTTGGTTTCAGCAGATGTAATGGATCCCAAGGTGGAGCAGTCACTGGATGACCTTTCCTTCAGTCTCTGCTCCATTTTTTGTCTCTACATTCCCTTTAGACAGGAGCAATCCTAGGTTAAAATTTTTGAGATGGCTGAGTGGCCCTATCCCTCAACTGGGGGTCATGCTTATCTTCTGGAGGTGGACTCTACATGTTTTATCTTCCCTTTTTGGGATATTTCAGCTAATGTCATCCCTTTTGGGTCCTGGGAACCTCTTGCTTTCCTGGCATCTGGGACTTTCTAGTGGCTCTCCTCAGTCCACTCCCCCCCACTGCCACATTTTTTTCTTCATTTTTCTGAACCTCTGTACTTCTCTCCTGTCTCTTCCCACACCTGATTCTGACCCCCTTTTCCCTCCCTCTCCTCTCTCTCCCAGATCCCTTCCTCCCTCTACCTCCCCATGACTATCTTGACTCCATTCTAAGTAGGATTGAGGCATCCACAATTTCTTCTTCCTTCTTGTTAAGCTTCATATGGTTTATGAATTATTCCATAGTTATTCTGAGTTTGGAGGCTAATATCCACTTACAAATGTCCCTTGGGGCCTGGGTTATCTCACTCAGGATGGTATTTTCTAGTTTCATCCATTTGCCTGCAAATTTCACAAAGTCATTGTTTTCAAAAGCTGAGTAATACTCCATGCCTTCATGTTAAAAGTCTTGGAAAGGTCAGGAATTGAAGACAAATACCTAAACATAATAAAAGCAATATGCAGCAAACCAAAAGCCAACATCAAACTAAATAGAGAAAAACTTGAAGCAATCCGAATAAAATCAGGGACTAGACAAGGCTGTGCATTCTCTCCTTACTTATTCAATATACTACTCAAAGTTCTATCCAGAGTAATTACACAACAAAAGGAGATCAAAGGAATACAAAATGAAGAAGCCAAGATATCACTATTTGTGGATGATATTACAGTATACATAAGCAATCAAAAAAATCTATAACAGAACTCCTACAGCTGATAAAAAACTTCAGCTAAGTAGCTGGATATAAAATGAACTCAAATCGTAGCCTTCCTCTACACAAAGGATAAAAGGTCTGAGAAAGAAATTAGGGGAACAACATTCTTCACAATAGTCACACATAGTATAAAATATCTTGGTGTGACTCTAACCAAGCAAGTAAAAGATCTGTATGACAGGAACTTCAAGTCCCTGAAGAAAGAAATCAAAGAAGATCTCAGGAGATAGAAAGATCTCTCATATTCATGGATCGGTAGGCTTAACACAGTAAAAATGGCCATCTTACCAAAAGCGATCTACATAGTTAATGCAATTCTCCATTAATATTCCAACTCGATTCTTAACAGAGATAGAAAGAACAATTCTCAAATTCATCTGAAATAACAAAAATCCCAGGATAGTGAAAACTATTCTCAACAATAAAAGAACTTCTGGGGGAATCACCATCCCTGACCTCAAGCTCTACTATAGAGCAACAATGATTAAAAAAAAAAAAAACCTGCATGGTATTGGTACAGAGACAGATAGATCAGTGGAATAGAACTGAAGATTCAGAAATAAACCCACACCCCTATGGTCACTTGATCTTTGACAAAAAAGCCAAAACCATCTAGTGGAAAAAAGAAAGCATTTTCAACAAATGGCACTGGTTCAACTGGCAGTCACTATGTAGAAGAATGCAAATCAATCTATTCTTATCTCCTTGTACAAAGCTCAAGTCCAAGTGGATCAAGGACTTCCACATAAAACCAGATAAGCTGAATCTAATAGAAGATAAAGTTGTAAAGACCCCTGAACACCTGGGCACAGGGGAAATTTTCCTGAACAGAACACCACTGGCTCAAGCTCTAAGATCAACAATTGACAAATGAGACCTCATAAAATTGCAAAGCTTCTCTAAGGCAAAGGATACTGTCAATAGGGTAAAACAGCAACCCACAGATTAGGAAAAGATCTTCACCAACCCTACATCTGATAGAGGGCTAATATCCAAAATAAACAGAAAACTTAAGAAGTTAAACACCAGAGAACCAGATAACCCTATTTTAAAAATGAGGAAGAGCTAAACAAAGAATTCTCAACTGAGGAGTCTCAAATGACTAAGAAGCATTTAAAGAAATGCTCAACGTCCATAGTCATCAGGAAAATGCAAATCAAAAAAACCCTGAGATTCCACTTCACACCAGTCAAAATGGCCAAGATCAGAAACTCAGGTGACAGCAGATGCTCATGAGGATGTGGAGAAAGAGGAAAACTCCTTTATTGCTGGTGGGATTGCAAGCTGATAAAACCACTTTGGAAAACTATCTGTGGTTCCTCAGAAAATTGGAAATAGTTCTACCTGAAGACCCAGCTATACCACTAGTAGGCCTATACTCAAAAGGTGATCTAACATATAGCAAGGGCAAAACTCCACTATGTTTATTGCAGCCTTATTTATAATAGACAGAGGCTAGAAACAACCCAGATGTCCCTCAATGGAAGAATGAACACAGAAAATGTTTGTTTGTTTTTTAAGACGCTGAAGATAATTGTTTTAGGTCATGCTCTTGAAGTCAGACACAAACATTGGCACATGATTATGTAAATAAATTAATATAATTATAACAATATAATTAAGATAAGTCAGAAATGAATTCAAAATGTCACTCTCTTCAGCCATACCAATACCAAATGTCACATGTAACTACTGATAACAACATTTGGCACACTAAATCGAGGCAAGTTAAACTCTCTATCAAATGAATCTTTAGGTGTGAATAATTTTTAAGCTTCTCAAGGGAGATTTTTGAGAAGAGCTGAAATATATATATAGTTTTTGTACTTTATAAGGAAATATTGTTTTTAAGAATAAAACATATAGTATCTCCCATGCATATATTTAACTTCTTAGACTATCCTTTATTGCTAGATCCTTGAGGGATATTTGTCTTTCTCTAGAGTGGGAGATACAATGTGTACATCTTGCCAAAATCTGCTTTATACCTAATCCAACAATAATGGGAAAAACATCATCAGCACATTCTTGACCTTCATACGTAACCTTTACTTTAAAGCCCCTCTCCTGTAGAAAGTTTCTGCTACCCCAGGGCTTTTCCCACCACTTTTGTCACCAATTTCTAACAATTTCACCCTCTTTGACATCTCTTCACTATGGTTTCTCCTCCACTCTGATCACTTAATGCCTGTCATACCTGGAATGCCTTCTCTCTACCATTTTTGGTCCCAGCCTATCTTTT
Source organism: Grammomys surdaster (assembly GCF_004785775.1). Taxonomy (NCBI): domain Eukaryota; kingdom Metazoa; phylum Chordata; class Mammalia; order Rodentia; family Muridae; genus Grammomys; species Grammomys surdaster. Next base: position 28,265,794 of record NW_021604565.1, read on the forward strand.
CTGTAATTCATGCTTCAGACTTACATTAGATCTCTCTTGAATTCTTATGGTCAGTGATAAGAATCTTAGATATCCTATTCATCATACAGACCTCATAGATGTACACTTACTTAAATGATGATCATCTAGCTAGATAGCTATCCATCCATCCATCTATCTATCCATCTATCCTGTTCATTTCAACCTGATAGATTTGCCTAATTTAACCTGTAACTAACTATATATAAGTGGTTTGATGTTACACTGAATTAGTTTCCTATGACTTCTGACATTTGTTGTGATATTTTGATTGATTCATTGAGACTTGCATGCATGCATGCAGTGGATTTTGATCATATTCACCCTCATTTCTTTCCCTATTTCCAGATCTCCCCACCTTTCATTAACTGGAGCATGACAGGCCACACTATTTGAATCTTACTTTAACCAAATCATCTAACTACTCCCTTGAAGTAGTGTAAAACTGCAATAGTGTCAACTCTCAAAAGTGTCTTTATGTTCAGTAGTCTATGAATTGCCTTTCGATTCCCATATCCCTTCTATGATGTCTAGTACACAGAGAGATACTAGGTATGTAACTAGCATGTTGCATTTAAACACATGGGTGAGTGAATATGTGGTTGATAGACAGAGATAGGGTCTGTTATATTGAACCATTTTAAAACAAAAATCCTCAAACATTAATTAGGAAAGAGAAGAAACAACTCAAGACTGAGAAATGTTAGGTTTTTAATGTAATTGGTCCTTATGACATGAGATAATGTTGTAGAACTGAAACTTAAATATGACTCTCATTTACGGTGACTGTTTTAACTTTAGGAAATCATTTCCATTAGCAATTTGACAGGGAAAAGCAAAAGCAAAGGATCCTGTGTCTTCCAACCACTGCAGACTTGGAGCAGAGACTAAATGGCAGAGGTATATTTGGATCCAAGTGTGAACTTAATTTTCTTCCAACACTCATTCTCAGCTCCATTTTTAAAACCCAAGATTTAATTCTTATGTATGTCCTCCAGCTCTAGATTAAAATGGGAGTTCCTGATAGAGCCCATGGCCTGAGATACATCTGGAATCTGGAGAGAAGCCCATCTCAGTATCCCTTCCAGAAGAGGAATGTCTTGCTGATTCTCAGTCCCCATCACAAACTCGTAATCTCAGATTCTATTCTCCAGTAGCAATATAACAGACACCCTATCAGGGTCACTACCACATGGAACAGAGAAGGGTATTATGATTATGCTGTAAATCCTTTCTGCAAATATACAAACCTTAAGACAACTTTCTTCCCATGTAAAATCTTGCATCTGGCATAATGAAAATACCTTGGCTATTCAAAACCATAGCAGCTCTAGGAAACACATAGTCTAGGTTCTAAAAAAAAAACAGTATCAATACTTATTCTGATATATGTTAATCCTTATTCTGTTCCTTCACTTTTTCTCTTAATGTTTACAGTAGACATATAAAACAAATGGTTTCATTGGCAGCCTTATATATATATGTGCAAATATATTATTGTACTTTGCTCATATTAAACCCCATTGGTTTCCTTCTTCATCTCAAATAGTTTAACTTTTTATGTTTTCAGATTTCACATATAAGAGAAAGCATGCAATATGTTAGAGTTTTTCTTTCCCACTTCTATTATTCTCTCTTGTTCCTTCATCTTATATTTTGGGGCCTCATCTTCCCCAAACCCCACCCCAGTCACCTCTCTGCATTCATGTCATGTATGTGTGTGTGCGTGTGTGTGTGTATGTGTGTAGTGCATACATTTAAATTTTGCAGATGAGGGAAAACATGATATTTGTCTTTTAGAGTATGTTTTATTTCAAGTCACATGACTATCTCCACTTCTATCCTTTTTTCTACAAGTGGCATAACTTCATTGTTAGTGACAAAATAAATTCCCTTATGCATATATACATAAGTTTCCTTATGCACACCTCTGTTCATGTGATGTCATGTATGACCCTCACCGAAGTACACAACCCCACATACAGATTGCTTTCCATTTCTTAGTTTTGATCATGTGATCACCTCAACCACAGTCATTAACTAATTTAGAATTTAGTTAAGACTCTAACAAAGTTTTGTTCATTCATAAAATGCAGTTGTATGCTAACAATAAGTCAAGAACTCTATGTATTAATTTTGAGATACAATAATAAATTAAACAAAAAAATCCATCTGGAAGCCATTTAACCTTTCTATACAGGGCTAAGTATTTAGGCTTGTGGACTGTACAGTAGTTACAATCATAATTCTGTTTTCATGGTAGGAAAACACCCATAGACTCACAAGTTAATGAGCTAGGCTATGTTACTATAATATTTTATTTACAAAATACGTGACTGACTAGATTTAGTTCACTGATGTGGTTTTCTGACCCTTGTCCTAGCTATTTAGGAAAGGAGTCAATATAGTCCAATGAGATTACAGAGGACACAGAGATATGTATGTATCTACATGTATGTATATTCAACAGTGAAAAAAGTAAAACACTTAGAAAAGTTGAATGGAATAATGTTTATTGACTTTGAACTGTTTAAAGTATTATCATTTCAGAAATAAACAGTATTATTTAAGATCTTATTACTTGCTTTTATTTTTTAGTTCTAGATCTTTTACACACACACAGCTCATTACAGTGCATCCCTGTCATGTTACAAGTGCTCAGAGGTCACTTCGATGGTTAGTGCACAATACTGTACACTTGCCTAGCTCTACACAGAGAGATAAGTAGATTGTTGTATAACTTTTCTTAGAGAGAAAATTTCTTCTCACCCCAAGTAGAAAGGAGCAAAAAAAAAGCCAATTATATTATCACACTTAAGTGTGGCTTGGCATCTATGAGTTTATTTAGGCTGAATGACTTAGCAGAACATGGCTACTCTCAGGCCAAAATGCCCATCCCCACACTAGTAATGACTGAGGAAAGTTACATCATGGGAGCCACCCCATGTGATCTGTAGGCAGCCATTCCACCAAAAGCCCCTTGTCTATCTGCAAGTATTAACTGCTTATATAACCTCAGAGAGGCTCCTCATGAGCCTTGTGAGTTTTGTATGAGTTTCATGAACTCCATTTGTCTTGTAAGTTATAGGAGCTTCCTGGTCTCTGCCCTCATTGCTTAGTCAGCACTATCCAATAAGAATAAAATATGATGGAAAAATGCAGACATATATAGAAACATACATATATATGTCTGCATACAATATAAATAATCAAATATAGAGGAAACACACACAGGAATATGAGGATAAGGCGATGCTATTTGGAGTAAACACAGATGAGAAAAGAACAATATCACTACTATGATACATGTTTCTGTCAGACAGAGTGGGTCTTTCAGAAGAGAACAAATCTATGGAGTAAGCAAGGTTTCTCAATTCATTCAGAGCAGGGAAAGAAACAGGATTCTCGCTGGAGGAAACAATACATAGAACATCCTGGAGAAAGAAAAGGTAGCAGTTTCTTCTGAGAGTAAGAAGCATCAGCTTACACAGTCAAGCGGGGTTGCTGAGCCTGAGTACCAGCAGTGCCTGTGGGAACGGAGTAAAGTGAAATGGATGGGAGACACAGTAACCACAGATTTGATGAACCTTAGAGCCCTGACCCAGGACACGGAGGAAACAAGAGGGAAGGATGATGTTGAGGGTCTGGGTTCAGAGATTTAACTGACATCAGTCAAAACAGGACATTTGGGAACAGGAAAAGTTTGGATAAAGATGAAGAGTTTAGCCTTGACCGCTCTTGAGCCCTTAGGGAGACATGCAAAGATAACAGGGAACAAAGAAGCAGTGTGCACAGAGCAGACTTTTTGCACTGGAGAACCTCTTTATGTCAGTAGCTGCCTTTTCTGATGTGGCCAGGGCTGGGGAGATGGCTCAGCAGATATAGCACATGCCAGGTAAGCAGAAGGACCAGGGTTCAGATCCCCAGAACTCATGTAAATGGGTATGAATTTCCAAATCTGCTTGTAATTCTTATGGTTCAAGATAGAGGAAGGATATCCACAGAGAATGCTGACTATCTGAACTAGCTGTAGCCATGAATTCTGGATTCAAATGAGACACCCTGCCTCAGTAAATAAGGTGAGAAGCAATTGAGGAAGACACTCAACATTGGCCTCAAGCCTCCGTACTCACACATTTACTTGTGTGTTGGGGAGGGTTGTGTTTGTGTGTGTGTGTGGGGGGGTGTTCCTGTTTGTGTGTGTGTGTGTATGTGTGTATGTGTGTGTGTGTGTGTGGTATGTGCACATACATCACACACACACGCACACACAAGCACACATACGCATGCACAAACACCGAATCCCTCCCACACAAAAAAACATGCATACACATATGTATACACACAAATAGAAAAAAAGAACAAATAAACAAGAGCTCTCTCTTCCCATCTTCCAACACAAAGTATTTGTAATAGCTGTGTGCCACCTCAAGGAGAATGAGACTCTGTTCGGCCTGCCTAGCGCGCAGGCTTTTCCTACTCTTTCCCTAGCTAGCTCTCGTTCATTTTCATATGTCAATTCTAATATCACAGTTCAGGAAGAATTCCCAGGCTCCTAGATGATGTCAGATCCCCTTGCTGTCTAGATCCCCTTACATATTTTCTCAGTAACACTTTTCACATTCGCAATTTCACATCTATTCACACAACTGTTTGATTAATGACTTTCGGCCTGAAAAAGAATGATTAGTAAACAGTAACAAGTCTATTCTTGCTTGACATTGTTATACTAGCTTCTGTCACTTAATTGGTAAGGCTAGATGCTCAATAAATATTTATCAAACGAATAAACATAATATTAAAAGTTAATTTGGAAACCCGAAGTTATCTAGGATGGGTCATAAACAATAGCACAGGTTCCACTATTCAGTCACAAATACAATCCAGTAAATGGTACTAACTTTCTGTATTTTTTTTTTTAACAATTTGACTTTGAGTTTTAATTCTTCCATCACAGATGAGGTGGTGGAAATTTATTCCCAGTCCCTTTGTGTTTCTCAGCACTGGTAGAGGCATTTCCTGTCCAGAAATCCTGTGGCTGGCCAAGGGAAATAGAGAACTCTCATTTTCCCCAAGTTTCTTGTAAGTTTGGGGATACATTGAGGCTTTTCCCCTCCTTTGATGATACATTCAGAGACTGAGTCGACCCCTTATCACATTGTCTTTCTTGTAGCACCCATTGCCCTAGTCAATGTATGTACTACTCGTTAACTATCTGAATGGAGATAGAGGGAAGAGAGAAATTGTAGGTAGAAAAAGGATGATTACTTTTCAAAACATGATGCTAATTTGTTTGTCAAAAATGAAAGATGCCAGATGACTTTGAATGAATGGATTCCACAACTGCAGTAAGAAATGCACACAGAGGCAAAATACACAGAAGACACTAGAAATGTCTTCTAAGTCTTTTCTGTGTCCACGGTCAGTAGCACATTCTGGGAGGGAGTCAGCCCTTTACTCAAAGCTCCTTCATTAAGCACATAACTCACATTTCTCCCTCGTAATTATTCATTCAGGGATCCTGTATTACTGTCCCACCTCTGGGTTGTAAGGTCCTCAAAAGCACGGACACTCAATCAGAGAGTGTCCACCTCATCCACTGCCATGTTGTCAGCCCTGCCCCAATCTGGAACAAAATAATGTGCGAGATAAATCATATTGAGAAAGTCAATGTGTTAACAGAGTCCTAACCTCCTTTGCGTTACAACACTCTAACCAACAGTAACGTAAGGAGGAAAAGGTGTATTCGGCTTATGTGTCCATTAATGAGGACAGTCAAAACAGGAATTTAAAGAACTTGAGCAGAAACTATGAATGAATTGTTGCTTGCTGGTTCACAGACAGATCCATGCTAAGCTAGCTTTCATATAAGCCCAGAGCTGTCTGCCCAATGAATGGTGCCACCCACAGGAGACTAGGTCTTCCTACATCAATTAGCAATCAAGACAACCCCTACAACCCCAGAGGCCAACTTGATCTGATACCTCAATTACTAGTTCTTTTTCCAGGTGACTCTAAGCTGGGTTCAAGTTGATAGCTGAGTGCAAACTTGAGAAGAGTAAATAAGAATACACAAAATCAGAATTCCAGCTCACATTTTAAGCTTTTGGAAGAAACCTTTTATTTATGCCTCTCACCTCTGTGTAAACAGCTTATTCCATTCAGATCAGTTATTAAAAAACAGTGGTTAAGGGTATAAGCCCTGAAGCCTAAATTATTCATTTAGATAGCAGCTCAGGTGTCTACAGGAGAAAATTATTTGAAGACCCTGAGTCCTGATTCCTACAAAACGGAGAGAGAACTGTAGAATCAACATCATTAGAACTCTTATGAAGAGCAAATGTGATAATCACTGTGCAACGTTTAGAACACTATTCAACACATTTAGAAACACTAAAAAGTCATCGTTTATACTTTCTTCACTTTCAGGATAACAATTTCAATATCACCACACTTGCTGCATGCATAGCATCTTTTGAGCAGTAAGGAAAATATTCTGTGTGGGTTTTCATAATGAAGTCATAGTTAATTCTGTGGGTTATTATTTTACCTCTCAACCATTATGAGACTGGAGCTCAAGGGAGCTACATAAATTGTTCGAGGTCTCATAACTAGTAATTAGATTTATTGTCATTGGACCCCAACTGATAATACAGCAGCTTCTCACACTCTCTCCCGAGATGTACACGTCTTACATCTCGTACTAGTTATAAATTTCATGCCAGGCAAGGATTTGAACTGATTTATCTTTTTATCCCCGAAAGCATCTACCTTAATGCTTTATATGCCAACAATGAGTAAATATTTATTAAGTGATTGAACACACAGTGAAGGGACCCAAAAGTCAAACTTCATCAATGTCACTATGTCGTCCTGGCATTGAATTTGCAGACGGTACTCCTGTGCATTTTGAACAGAAGCAATCTTTTCATTGTTTGAGCAGCAGCTTCAGGAACACTAACTGTTATAAAGAGAAGTGTTCCTTAGAAGAAACGTCGTGTACTCAGGTATGTTGTGCCACCAGATCTGTCTTAATGTTGTCTGCATTCATATTGAAATGTTTATATTTACACAGAGTACCACAGTCCATTGTGGTTTACGGAAACGTTTATCCAGGACTGTGGTGATGACTCATTTATTATTGTTCATGGAAAGCCTGAGAAAGTGAATTAGAGCATCTATAATCCCTGTAAAAGAAGCATGGTGGTAGGATCTTGTACTCTCAACGCCAAAGAGGTACAATCAAGCAGATCTCAGGAGCTTACTGGCTAGTAGCCTAACCTGCTTTGGTGAGCTTTAAGCCAATGAGAACAAAGTAGATACCACCCAAGAAGAAAGAATCCAAAGTTGTCCACTTGCCTACACACACACGCGCACACACACACGCACACGCACACGCACACGCACACGCACACGCACACGCCTATAGAAAAATGATCTGAAGAGCAAAAAGGGACACATTGAAATTATTTGTATGGCATTTGGTTTATCATTCTTGTGGAAGCTGAAGAAAATTTTGGTCAGATTAAGTTTATTAATGTGTCTATAATAATTTTGTTTTGGGGTTATGATCTACACATCTTCCAGTTTCAATTTTACAGTCATTTTGTGGCCTGTCAGGGGATAGATGATCATGTCAACATGATGTGAAAAGCTGGCCATGAAGGAATTTCAAATTGCAACTACCATACAACAGTGTCAATGATAAATCCTTGTTTTTATATAGAATATCTGATTTTCAAGACTATATTTTATACAAAACTCATATAGCATATTTGATTAATTCCTGGAACTGAGTTACTTCTCAATAAATTAATTTGTAACAAAAATACATTAATTAAAAATTTTAAAAAGTCACTTATGTGTTAGCTTTCCCAGAAAAGACCATGGTGCAGAGTAATGCATTTAGAACTACAGACACAATTCAAGAATACCTAGGCAGTGCGTGATTATCTCATAGGTAGAAAGGATGTGAGTGGCAGAGTAAGAACTTATACAGATCACACAATGCTAGGATGGCAGTTCTTTTTTGTTATTTATTTATTCTTTAAGAATGGAAGTTTTGCTGGGCTGTGGTGGCGCACACCTTTAATCCCAGCACTTGGGAGGCAGAGGCAGCAGAGGCAGGCGGATTTCTGAGTTTGAGAGTTCAAGGCTAACCTGGTCTGCAGAGTGAGTTCCAGGACAGACAGGGCTACACAGAGAAACCCTGTCTCGAAAAACCAAACCAAAAAAAAAAAAAAAAAGGAATGGAAGTTTTTTTTCTAGATCCATCCATTTGCCTGCAAATTTCATAAAGTCACAGTTTTTAATAACTGAGTATTGTAAATGAGTAAATGTACCACATTTTCTGTATCCATTCTTCTGTTGAGGGACATTTGAATATCATTTGAATACAGTCACAAAAGAACCACATGGTATGTACTCATTGATAAGTGGATATTAGGCAAAGAGTGTGGAATAACCACAAGACAACCCACAGATCACATGAAGCTCAAAAGGAAGGAAGATCAAAGAGTAGATGCTTCAGTCCTACTTAGAATGGGGAACAAAATAATCAAGGGAAGTAGAGAGTGGGAGGGACTTGGGAGGAAGAGAAGAGGAGGGAGGGGAAAAGGGGGAAGAATCAGGTATGGGAGGAGATGGAGGAGATGTACAGAGGGTCAGGAAATTGAACAGAGGTGTGCAGCAATGAGGGATGGGGAACTGAAGGTAGCAACCAGAAAGTCCCAGATGCCAGGAAAGCAAGAGCCTCCCAGAACTCCACAGAGATGACATTAGCTGAAATACCCCACAAAGGGGAAGAAGAACCTGTTGAGACCACATCCAGAGGTTAGGCATGCCCCTCCCCTGGTTCAGGAATGAGACTACCCACTCATCTCCAAAATTTTAAGCCAGAACTACTCCAGTCTAAAGGAAATAGACAAAGAGTGGAGCAAAGACTGAAAAAAAAGGCCATCCAGGTACTTCCTAACCTGGGGATCCAGCCCATCTGCAGACACCAAACACAGACATTACTGCTGAGGCCAAGAAGTGCTTGCTGACAGGAGCCTGATACAGATGTCTCCTGAGAGGTTCTGCCAGATCCTGACCAATACAGATGCAGATTCTCTCAACCAACCATTGGACAGAGCACAAGGACCCCAATGGAGGAGTTAGGGGTCCCTGAGATGAGAACATATCTTCCTTTCTCCAAGCTGGGTCTGCCAGTCACCATGAAGAGGCTGAATCTAGAAAATCTGCACAAAGGATTCTAACTCTTTTTTGGTGGCCAGCTTTGGGCATGTGAAGGTCACACATAGGAAGCTTTCAGGATGTGGGTGTCTCTTTCCAGTGCACATTCTAGAGAGCACACTCATGTTGCCAAGCTTCCATATCAAATGCTTTGTGTTACTGCACTATCTCCCTGACCCAACTTCCAGATTTGTAACCTCAAACTTGATGTTAGGAAATATGATTTTAAAAGTAGGAATTCTTAGGAACCGCGGAGTTTGTCTGTGACCACGATATAGTTCTGATTCTAGTTTTTAATGCCAGATGTTAGTTCTGAGATAATGTGCAGAGGAGGAAAAACAGTAGGAAATTCTGGTCTACACTAAGCCAAAATAGCAAGCAATATTTTTGTTTTGTTTTAAGTGGCTGATTTATTTAAAAAGTGTCAATCAAATCAGACAGGATCCAAGTTACATAAATTATAGTCTATAGATTCCTAAGGAGCCCTGGTTCCAAAGGGATAATCCCCCCCATGGAACCGTAATGAACGTTTTGAGAGTATTGCAAATTTGACATTTTTCTACGGTATTTTCCATAGATTTTCATTCTTTTTCTCTGGGACCTATAACTTATGTAATCGCTGCATATTTCAGCTTCATGTGGATGTAAACAGGAGAAGCTGGGCTTTTCCTTTAGTTTCAGTTCTCACAATTTCTCTCTTTTCCCCTTTTTATTCCCCCCGCTCTCTTTATTCTTTTCATTAGCATATATTCATTGTACCAAATAATGAGTTTCACTATTACATTTTCATGCATGATTATAATGTACTTTGAGCATACTAATACCCCATTACCCTCTCTTGATTCCAGTGATTATTAATTATGCTCCTATAAAATATTCCTGTGGCTCATTCTACTTCCATTCTAGTTTCATTTTTGTCCAGATTCTGCTTTTCTTAAACTCCAAACCTATTACATGCATGCTTTGAAAACCTCCGACAGCTCAACCGTGGCCCTCTAAGTCAGACACAGGTGCTTCAGACCTCTCACAAGAAGGTTCTGGCTACAATGCCTTCCATTTCCTCTTTTGTGCGCACTCCAGTCAATGGACAGCTTGTTTCTTTGAAAGATCTCTTGACTTCTGACTTGTCTCTTTAGAGCTACCTATCTCTCAGTCAGTCCCTCCTCAACATTCTTTCTGCCTTTGACAAACGTTGTCTCTTTCATGAATCCTTCTATAATCAGGCTTCCGAGGTACTGATGTCTCAATCTCTTGGTGAAACTGTTCACATTTGAATCCACACAAGTTTTACTGATTTGCTGATCAGCCTCAGGAACTGATCAAAGAAGAATTTTCAATTTGTCACTGAATATTTTTTTTTCTGCATCAATCCATTCAGGGATGCTACTTTAAAAAGTAATATTACCCTATTGTGTATTTCTCAGAAATGTTTTTCTTTTTTTTTCCCCCTCGTTTGGAAACCAAACCATAGATATCAACAGCTAAATCTGATTTATTTCTTAGAAAAAAGAATACAATTAAGACAGACCAATAAAAGAACAAAGAGCTTTTCCCCATCTCTTTGCTCTTTGAACCTTGTGATTAGAAGCCATAGCATGTTGCCAGAAACTAAGAGTCAAAAATAATCTTTTGTTGTTTTTAATACAATCATCTTCCTCCATTATTATGATTTCTTGTTCTCTTCCTCCTTTCTTCTTTGATAGAAATGTGTTTATTGGGGAAGAGGGATAAAAACAAATATAAGACGTTAGAGATAGGGTATAGGAAACCAAGATTTCTTACATAGATGGAAAATTCTAGAATATAAAATTACAGACAAAGTTGGCCCTCCAAAGAAGTGTTAGAATCCATTGTGCAGATTTTCTAGACTCAGCCTCTTCACGGTGACTGGTAGACCCACCCTGAAGAAAGGAAGATTTGCTCCCATCTCAGTTCATGGTTCTGTGGATTCTGCTTCAGCCAGATACATTGATGGAATTGTCCTAGAAAGGGGAGGTAGATATTAATTACTTTTATGTTGTGATAAAATACCATGGTCAAAGTTAAGGAAGAAAGGATTTATTTTGGCTTACAATTCTGAGAGGAGGAAGAAGGAACCTGGCTGATGATATTTTATCCACACACAGAAAGAGGAGAGAGAGAGAGAGAGAGAGAACAAGAAGTAGGATGAGACCATAAACCCCTCTCAGTTGTGGACTTCCTCTAGTGAGACTATATCTCCTGAAGGTTCCATGAGCTTCCCAAATGGAGACCAAGTGTACAAATACCTGTGCCTGGGGAGGCCATCTCTCATTTAAACACCACAGTTCCCATAACTGGACACAGCAGAATTGATGGTCAGTTCTATCTGTGTGTAAGGAGCTCAGCCCTTCTTTTTTTTTTATCATAATCCAATATATTTTAAACTATTTATTATAAAATCTGCATAAATTAAATAAACTTATGAATTAGTTATACAACATAGGGATTCACAATTAATAAAAATGGTTACTCTTGATTATCGTCTGACTATATCCTTCCCATGCACTTTTTTTTTTAATAATTTATTTTTTCTCAAATCGTAATTCATTCACACAGGGGTTATAAACACAGAAAGGCAGGATGTAGGGAAGGGAATGACAATGGAGTGTGGGTGTTCAGGGGGAATGCAGATATCTTTCAGAACCGGGTATCGACTGGGTGAAGGTTCAGGGTACAAGTCACTATGACTCTGCCTATGACTCGATTGTCCTTATCTAAGTTGGTATTGTCTGCCAAGGCTACCTATTTACAAGGTCTATGATTACTCAGGCTTGTAAATTTCCACAAAAGCTGCCTGTTTACATTAGCTTATAGCCATCTGTTTCAATGTTTTTCCACTGAGACCCAAGACTTGGTGTTAGTATACATGTATGACAGGCTTATTGCTGATTTTAGGCCTAAGGCTGATTTTAGGCCTTCAGTGTGTAAGCAGGGCTGCCCCTGACATCTCCTCCCGGTTGCCTTTACATAGACAAGACAAGGAGGGTTAAAGAGAGCATGCAATAGGTGAGTGAAGGACCTAAGAAAAATCAGAGAGAGAAAGAGACAGATGAATTCTGGTACAAGAATTGGTTTTCAGCCTCTCCAAGGTTGTCAACCCTATTTCCTCCCATCTTGGGACCATTATTTGGGTTCTTTTTGCTTTTTTCTGCTGGTCTCTGGCCCTCAAATAGGCAGACTAACTCTGTGATACAACAGATGAATAATTTGGTAGCAAAACCTACTCAGATACATTATCATAAGTTAGCTATGGAGGACCACGAGACTCAAGATGAGGTTGTTACTTTATACAGGGTGTTTCCAAAATCCATCTCCACCCAACCTAAAAGGGGGGACTTCTGCCCCTAGACCAAGCAGAGAGGGGCCACCCAGAACCCTCTCTGACAGGCAATCTGAATTCTTGCTTAGGCTTCGAGGCTAAGCACTGCAAGGGGATATCAATAAAAGATAAAAATATCTATCTGGGTTCCCTGAGGGACAAGCCTGACTGCATAGGGGTTGATGTCAAAAGTATCCCCTCTCCAGGAAAAAGACATCAGGATGAGTATGGCCCTCATGCCTCACTGGACAATGACAGGGGGACTTGAGCCATTACAAGGTCCCCTTCAAGTACTGGAGGCCAGGCCTCTATCCTCGCCTTTGCAAGATTAGAATTGCCAGAGCTCAGCCCTTCTAATGGCCTACAATCTTACAATCCTCTCCTTCACTCCATTCAGGAAAGGGAGCTTTAAACAATCCCACAAGTCCTGGTTCTATTGACAACCTACCATTTTTTTAATAAAACTTAGGCACAAATTTTTGAATTATATTAGAAAAATAAACTATCATATCCATCAACTTACACACTCATGACCAGTGACGCATTTTTCCTGTCCCTCCTTCCTTCTCACTGATGGGACACTGAAAACAGTTGATAAAGAATGATGGGTAAGGAATGCTGGCTAGGTTACTGGTGTTGAGCCCCCACGCTCCCCCTCTGCAACTGTTGGTGTTAAACACTCTAAATTCCCTTACAGATCCCTAAACTCTGTGGTTTCTTTTAGATAGAATTCAGTGATTCCTGGAATTCCCTTTTCTAGCAAATCCAGTTTCGGGAGTAGCAGAGAAAGAACAATCTTCCTAGGATTGGCTAACTGTGTCCTGTTCTCTCAGAGTTTTCTGTCTCACCCCGGGAAGCCCTTTACCTGCCTGCTTTGGTTAATCTCTTTATAAAATGGAAATAGAGTGTTGTCTTTCTCATTAAATCTTTGTTTTCTCTGAGTTACGGGCTGCTATAGTTCAATACGTGTTAAATGATGCTAACAGTTGGCATGGTATCTTTTACCAGCAACTTCAGTGCTTAAGATGAATCCAATAAATAATCCAAAATAATTTGGATCCCTGGGGGAACTGCTTAATGGAAGAGTAACCAAGGTGCCCCTGAGTTAATTATCACCATCTAGACTGGAGTAGAGGTTGATTTTTTTCAACTTCAATTTGTGAGATTGATTTTATGACTTCTAGGATCTCCTTCACTGGTGAACTCCGTTTTAAAAAGGGATAATCAATAAGGGAAAAATACCATTACTTTCACCTGGGTTCCTGTTATTTCCATCTTCTTATATTTTTCCCCCAAATCAGTGCTGTTTTCACAGTAAACACCTTTCAAAATTAGTTAGAATTAAAATATACGTGTATAGTTTTCCTTTTATAATACAAATGCCTACGAGTTAGGATATCCATTGTCACGGCCTTTTATTACATGGGCTGTGCACTATCTCAAAGCATTGAAGACTTCCAAGTTCAAACATTACAACAGAAAACCTGCATGACACATGCAGTTCCTTTCACGTGAGCGTTTCTATTTAATAAGCCATTTGATCTAGAATCTTTTCGTTGCTATGCTTGCAATTTGACTCATTTGCTGCCTTAGGAACTGCTATAAAAAAGTGTGCCACTGCAAAAAAAAATCATGTTTTATTACAATTTTATTTTGTAGTAATATAGAAAATACGGCCTGTTCTGCACAGTGATTGAGTCGGTGATCTGGAGTAAAGCCGCATTTATCCAGGTTGGCTGCGTAATGAGGAGGCCTGTGCCGCGATCTGTCCTGATAACCGAGGCTTATATTCCCTACACATGCAAAGGCTTCCTCCCTTCTTTTTATTTTCCTGTGTGTACGATGTTTGTGTGCACATGTATGGAGGCGTACACACACCCATGTGTGCAAGGGTGAAGGTCAGAGGTTGATGCTGGATCTCTTCCTCAATCACGTTTTCACCTTATACATTGAAGCACGATCTCTTGACTGAGCCCAGAGCTCTGCAGCTTGTTCCAGGGATCCCCTGTGTCTGCCTCCATACTGAAGGGATTGCAGAGAGCAGCCACGCCTGCCAGGCATGTCTACGGATGCTAGGAAACTGCACTCCAGTGCTCATGCTAGCTCAGCAGACTTTCCGCTCACTGGGCCATTTCCCCACTCCACGCCTCCCCCACATACAAATCTTGCTTTCGAGACAGTCTCTCATGGAACCTAGAGTCCACCATTTCTGTTAGTCTAAGTGATCAGCAAGTCTCTGGGTTCAGCTTCTCTCCCCAAAAGCCCCTGTACTAGGATTACAGATGCACGCCACCGTACCTAGCTTTTATGTGGGTGCTAGGGATCCAAACTCAGATACTCAGGCTTGTGCGACAAGCATTTTATCGACTGAGCCATTTCCCCAATCTCCTGAATTGATTTTTTTTTTAGCATATACTACATAGTTCCCAGTCTAATCAAATATACACTGGAGCTGTGGACTGTTTTTAATGTTTTTAAGTGTTCGCCATTCGAAGGAATTACATCATGGTCAGTCAAGAATCTGGGAAGGAAAAAGGCAGTGGGTCTTTTGTGTGATGCTTCTGGCTTGAGCTGCAGTTTGACTCATTTCTGCGACTGCCTCTTTCTCTTTCTCCTCCTCTTTCTCCTTCTCATCCTTGTCCTCCTCCTCCTTCTTCCTCTTCCTTTTCTTCTTCTTTGAACTCACTTTTTAATTTTTCCATTCAGTTTTTCTCACATAATTTTAATCACACAGTGGCAACTGGCCATGTATGAGAATATAGGAGTCCCAGGCTAGCAAAAATCATCCTAGTCACTTGTTTCTTTACCAAAACCAGCAAGGTAGCAGAGTCCTTCATCCAACGTGTGGCCATCTTGTCCTGCTTCCTATTTTTAATCTCAGAATACCACTCTGACAGTGTACTCACAGCTAGTTTGTACAGTCCTTCAGGCCAGCGCACTCATTTTACTGTTAATTGGATTCATTAAACTATAGAATACAGAACGCTGAGTGTGTAAAAAAAAATGTGTGATTTGTCTACATTGTATCTTCCAACCTTAGGGAAAATACACATTGAAATGTTAATGCAATGCGATACTAAAATTTTCTGTCATTTGGCATTATGTCTGCTGAAATAACCCTCCAATGGGATCGACTGGCTTGCCTGAGGCTTTACCGCACAGAAGTAGAAACATTTCTTGTTTAATTTAGGACACTGTGGCTAGGAATCTGATTCTAACTCAGTTCTTCTCTGTTCCTGAGCTCTTTCACAGAGATATTCTGCTAGATTGTGTAATTCGTGAGAAGCCTCTCCAGTCCTATCCTAAACCCTGGTTGCAGCCTTTATTTTTCTACTTGGCTTGTCCAGTAACTTATTAATATTTCTTAAGTCGTATGGAGGTCACATTTTTTTTTAGATCCATCAAATCTCTTTCCTTGGACAGGCAAGGGTATTTTCAACAGAGACTAGTTTGCAGAAATGCAGAGGTACTTTATATTTAATAATTAAGTGACTGTGGTTCATTGCGATTTTTTTTTTCTGACTTCCTTGTAATGTGTGGTTATCTCGGTTTTCCTGATCCTGTAAAACTCACTTCAGAAAGCCATCTTTGCTCATGACATTCATTCTTTCAGTGTCAGATTCTTGATTTGCTCAGAACATTGCAAGAGTTTCTTTCCTCTGTCTCTAAGGCCAGGCTGTCTCCCGAAAGCGTTCTCCAAACCTATAATATGTCCATGACATTTGGACACACTTGGAAAGTGGGGTCACCAGGCCTAGTACAACGTGCTCATACTAACTTTTGCTTAGCATGCTTTGCCTGTAGAAGGGCTTATACAGGAGCACAGCCTTCTATATCTTACCTGAACCCCAATTCCCCGAGGAATGATAAGGTTTCTGATAATGTACCAAAAATCTTGTTCAGTGTGACATTATTTTCTCAGAGCTAACTTACAGAAGCACCGTCTCTTTAGCTGCGAGGAAGCACGTCCAAAAGTCACCCTGTGTTCCGTGCAATGAGTTCGTTTTCTTTTTGGCACTCCTGAAAGTCTGGAATGAATACAATCTATCCCTAAGCTATATTACCTATAAACAGTACAGGGGAATGAAAAACTATAGTCCAGTGCCAGTACTTTATGGTAAAATGTGTGCATTAAGGAGTGAATAATATGTATGCATGTGAATCTTAGAGAGAAATAATAAAGTACTCATGCTTGCCAGAGATTAGCTCATTCAGCTGTATGATGTCTCAGTACCCTACGCCTCACTTCAAACACACTTTCTTTTTTCTTTTTTAAAGAAAATCGCCATACTGAATTCTGTCTTTCCTTTTGCCTCCATCTGTCTCTCTACCATTTCATGACCTACCACCTGTATGTACAAGATTTTGTTGACGGTATTTTGCTCTACAGTTGGCTTTTAATGAAGGCAAGTGAAATTTCTGTGTAACGTTTCTGACAGGTTGTACTGTGCTCCGTTTGATAAGGCTCACCCATGTTGAAACAAAGCTTGTTTGTTTATGAGAGTATAACAAAGTAAGAATCCGTTCAAGTCATAGTGAACCATTCAAACTATTTTCTATTTTCTGTTGCTGGGTTACTGTTCTGTTCTGTATTCTGTTACTGCTACACCAACTGTCTTGTGTTTCCTGCTATGCATGCATGAAGATTCTTTATTATTGTATACCTACTAGCAAAATGATGGTTGTGGAAAAGGGTCACCAACATGTCTATTATACCTTACCCGTAAGACTTGCAAGTTTCTGTTCCTGATAGTCTTACTACACTTGGTTAATCACCTCTTTTCTGAGCCACTGGTAGAGATGAAATGATGTCTCACTGGGCTTTTCGTTATCATCTTTCTGATTCATAATGAAGTCAAGCATTTTAGTGCATATTGAGTCATTTATGCTTTCTCTTCTATAAGATATGTTTGGCTTTTCTTGTTTTCCTTGTATTGTTCATTGTTTTGTATGCTATCTTCATCCACAGTTATTATAACTACATACCTGAGATAGGTAACTTATAAAGAAGTTCATTTAGTGCATAGTTTGAGTAGCTGGGAAACCTAAGAGCATGGTGACAGCACTTGCTCAGCCTCAGTGCACTATAGTATGAAGGGAATGTGAAGTTAGCACAAGTCAAGTGTGCTCGCTTGGGTCTCCTTTTCTCTCTTATAAAGCCATTGATACCCATATAGTGGCACCACTCTCATGACCTCATTAATCCAAATTACCTCCCAAAGGCCCCATCTCCTAGTAGCATTAACATATAAATTTGGAGATTAAGTTTCAAGCACATGACCTTTCTGAGTGGGGGACACATTTAGACTATAGCAGACACAAATTATTAATCGTTTCTATGAATTGCAAATACCTTCTTTCAGTATATGGCTTTATTTTATTTCATCATCTATATGATCTTTTTACTCTATAGTCCTCTTAAATTTAAAAGTACAAAACTATTACTAGCAATTTGTGGATTTTGTTTTGCTGATGAGACAACTCTTCAGTTCATAGTATTATCCTTTCAGAAATTTCTCTAGTCTGGAAATACTGCTGCTCATGCTCTTACATCTTTTATTTGCTTAGATCTAGTTATGATTTATGGTATGAGATAAGAACCAATATTTAATTTCTTTCTGTCTGAATAAGCAATTGTCTAAATCATATGGTATCAATAGTATTGCTTTTCCTTGCTGATTTATAATGCATCTAGGGTAATTGAGGTTCTGTGTGTATTGAGGACTGGTTTCTTAGATTTGGTTTGAGTGAGTTTGTATATTCCTGCAGCAAATTACACTTTCGTAGTCACAGTAGCTTTGAATGAGGTCATACATGGTGAAACAAGGTACTTTCCCTACCTGAAAGCATGGGTCTTCAGATATGTGTGCATCACTTCATCTTAGGCTACTAGTTCAAAATCATTTTCTTTTAGTATAGAAGATTTATAGCTAAAAATTACTCTTTTAGAATGTCTTTAGTAAGAGAAACACTTTAGATTCACTGACAATAAATTGAAAGTGAAATATAAGAAAAGAGACATAAAGAAATGTCTCAGAGGGTAAAAGCATTTGCTGTTCAATCTTGATGCCCCGAGTCCAGTCCTAAGACCTCACTGTAGCAGGAGAGAACAGGAGGTCTAAAACCTATTCTTTGAACTTACATGCATCCATGCACATATTCTTTTATGCACACACACATACACATACACACACACACAGAGAGAGAAGGAGAGAGAGAGAGAGAGAGAGAGAGAGAGAGAGAGAGAGAGAGAATAAGAAATTTAAAATAAAGAAAAGACATATCATTAAACAGCAACCAGAATAATATATTTATATTAATATCAAACAAAATAGATGGTTTTAGTTTAAAATTGCTACAAAGGCATTCTGTAGTGATGAAAAGAAGTCAATCTATCAAGAAAATAAAGGAATTCTGATCATATAGGTATTTTACACACAATCCCAAGAAACCATGTGGCAAAATTGGACAGAATTACAGTGGAAAATTGAAAACTCAGTTCACCACCCTCAATGCTAGAAAGACTGTCTAGACTGAAGACGAATAAAGAAATGGAACTCGTACCTGGTTACCAGCATTGCTACTGTTACAGCTTGAGATTATCAATAAGTAAATGTTAGCACATTATACTGCAACAGCCATCCTGATAGCCAAGACTGCTACTAAGCAGTTCATGTGAAAGTAGAACATACAGCATGGATACTCTAAACAAAGGCAATGACTTGTTCTCTGCATAGTGCAGAAGCTTGAACAGAAAATGTATTCATCTTAGTAACACAAAAGTTTTAATAACTTAAATAACTATCAACCAATGATTGCACTGATAAAATCCAGCATAGCTTCATTGAGAATATTTTTTGACCATATTATTTGGAAAATAATATGGACTGATATAGGGTTGCAAATGGATAAAGTTTGAAAATAATTATGCCCACTTAAAAAATCAGTCCAGACTTCCCTTCTGCCCCTGCCTGGTCCGCTGGGCTGGAGCAGACACAGAGTCGGTCTGCTCCCGTCCTGTTGAGAAACTGAATCCTGAGTCATCCAGGAGCCACTGCACTCAGAGCAGCTGGTAAGAACTCCATCTCACTCCCTAAACCCCAGAGATAGATCAGGGAGCCAGGGACATCCAGGGCACAGCAGCTACCCAAACCCCGCCCCTCCGGAATTCCACTTCCCTTCTGCCCCTGCCTGGTCTTCTGGGCTGGAGCAGACACAGAGTTGGTCTGCTCCTGTCCTGTGGAGAAACTGAATCCTGAGTCATCCAGGAGCCACTGCACTCAGAGCAGCTGACACAGAGTCAGTCTGCTCCTGTCCTGTTGAGAAACTGAATCCTGAGTCATCCAGGAGCCACTGCACTCAGAGCAGCTGGAGCCACTGCACTCAGAGCAGCTGAAACTGAATCCTGAGTCATCGAGGACCCACTGCACTCAGAGCAGAAGGATTTCCAGATCCAAGAGGTGGCCTGAGTCCCAGGAGTTATTCCACCCAGGAGATTAGGAGCATAAGACCACAGAGACCTCTGGACTCTGAGGAGCTCTGCAATAAGCAAGATAACTGGAAATACAGACTCCAGTTTTACGCATTGAGGGCAGGTACCACTAGAGTTAACCAGATGGCGAAAGGCAAGCGCAAGAACATAAGCAACGGAAACCAAAGTTTCTTGGCATCATCAGTGCCCAATTCTCCCAATATAGCAAGCCCTGAACACCCCATCACACCTGAAAAGCAGGATTCAGAATTAAAATCACTTCTCATGATGATGATAGAGGATTATAAGAAGGAATTAAGTAACTCCCTTAAAGAAATACAGGAGAGTACAAGTAAACAGATAGAAGCCCTTAAAGAGGAATCACAGAAATCCCTTAAAGAAATGGAAGAAAACACAAAGAAGGAATTAAACAAAAACATTCAGGATCTGAAACTAGAAATAGAAACAATAAAGAAAGTTCAAAGGGAGACAACCATGGAGATAGAAAACCTAAGAAAGAGATCAGGAGTCACAGACGCAAGCATCACCAACTGAATACAAGAGATAGAAGAGAGAATCTCAAATGCAGAAGATACGGTGGAAAATATTGACACAGTTGTCAAAGAAAATGCAAAACGCAAAAAACTCCTAACTCAAAACATCCAGGAAATCCAGGACACAATGAGAAGACCAAACCTAAGGATAATAGGTATAGATGAGAATGAAGATTCCCAACTTAAAGGGCCAGTAAATATCTTCAACAAAATTATTGAGGAAAACTTCCCTAACCTAAAGAACAAGATGCCCATAAACATACAAGAAGCCTACAGAACACCAAATAGACTAGACCAGAAAAGAAATACCTCCCGTCACATAATAATCAAAACATCAGATGCACAAAATAAAGAAAAAATACTAAAAGCAGTAAGGGAAAAAGGTCAAGTAACATATAAAGGCAGACCTATAAGAATTACACCAGACTTCTCACCAGAGACTATAAAAGCCAGAAGAGCCTGGACTGACATCATACAGACCCTAAGAGAACACAATTGCCAGCCCAGATTACTATACCCAGCAAAACTCTCAATCACTATAGATGGTGAAACCAAGATATTCCATGACAAAACCAAATTTGCACAATATCTTCCCACAAACCCAGCACTTCAAAGGATAATTGATGGAAAATGCCAACACAAGGAGGGAAACTACAACCTAGGAAAAGCAAGTAAGTAATCTTCCAACAACCCCCAAAAAAGATACAAACATAACTTTAACTCTAATAAAAAAAATAACAGGAAGCAACAATCATTTTTCCTTAATATCTCTTAACATCAATGGTCTCAATTCCCCAATAAAAAGACGCAGACTATCAGACTGGATACACAAACAAGACCCAGAATTTTGCTGCATACAAGAAACGCACCTCAGTGACAAAGACAGACACTACCTCAGAATAAAAGGGTGGAAAACAATTTTTCAAGCCAATGGTCCCAAGAAACAAGCTGGAGTAGCCATTCTAATATCAAATAAAATCGACTTTCATCCAAAATTAATCAAAAAAGATAAGGAAGGACACTTCATACTCATCAAAGGAAAAATCTACCAAGGTGAACTCTCAATTCTGAACATCTATGCCCCAAATGCAAGGGCACCTACATACATAAAAGAAACTTTACTAAAGCTCAAAACACACATTACACCTCACACAATAATAGTGGGGGATTTCAACACCCCACTCTCAGCAATGGACAGATCATGGAAACAGAAACTAAACCGAGACACTTTGACATTAACAGAAGTTATGAACCAAATGGACTTAACAGACATCTATAGAACATTTCATCCTAAAACAAAAGAATATACCTTTTTCTCAGCACCTCATGGTACCTTCTCCAAAATAGACCATATAATTGGTCACAAAACAAGCCTCTACAGATACAAAAAGATTGAAATAATCCCTTGCATCTTATCAGATCACCACGGACTAAGACTGGTCTTTAATAATGACAAAAACAATGGAAAACCCACGTACACATGGAAACTGAACAACTCTCTACTCAATGATGACTTGGTCAAGGAAGAAATAAAGAAAGAAATAAAAGACTTTTTAGAATTCAATGAAAATGAGGACACATCATACCAAAACTTGTGGAACTCCATGAAGGCAGTGCTAAGAGGAAAGCTCATAGCTCTAAGTGCCTACAAAAAGAAACTGGAAAGAGCACACACTAACAAGTTGACTGCACAACTAAAAGCTCTAGAACAAAAAGAAGCAAATACACCCAGGAGGAGTAGAAGGCAGGAAATAATCAAACTCAGGGCTGAAATCAACCAAATAGAAACAGAAAGAACAATACAAAATATCAATAAAACCAGGAGTTGGTTCTTTGAGAAAATCAACAAGATAGATAAACCCTTAGCCAGATTAACCAGAGGGCACAGAGACAGTATCCAAATTAATAAAATCAGAACTGAAAAGGGAGACATAACAACAGAAACGGAAGAAATTAAAAAAATCATCAGATCCTACTACAAAGGCCTATACTCAACAAAACTGGAAAACCTGGATGAAATGGACAATTTCCTAGACAGATACCAGGTACCGAAGTTAAACCAGGAGCAGATAAACCATCTAAATAGTCCCATAACCCCTCAGGAAATAGCAGCAGTCATCAAAAGCCTCCCCACTAAAAAAAGCCCAGGACCAGATGGTTTTAGTGCTGAATTCTATCAGACCTTCAAGGAAGACCTAATACCAATTCTCTTCAAACTATTCCACAAAATAGAGACAGAAGGAACACTACCCAATTCGTTCTATGAAGCTACAATTACACTCATACCCAAACCCCACAAGGACCCGACAAAGAAAGAGAACTTCAGACCAATCTCCCTTATGAACATCGATGCAAAAATACTCAATAAAATTCTAGCAAACCGAATCCAAGACCACATCAAAACAATCATCCATCATGATCAAGTAGGTTTTATCCCAGGAATGCAGGGATGGTTCAATATTCGGAAATCCATCAATGTAATCCACTATATAAACAAACTTAAAGAAAAAAACCACATGATCATCTCACTAGATGCTGAGAAAGCATTTGACAAAATTCAACATCCCTTCATGATAAAAGTCTTGGAAAGATCAGGAATTCAAGGCCCCTACCTAAACATAGTAAAAGCAATTTACAGCAAACCAGTAGCCAACATCAAGCTAAATGGAGAGAAACTTGAAGCAATCCCACTAAGATCAGGGACTAGACAAGGTTGCCCACTCTCCCCCTACCTATTCAATATAGTACTGGAAGTCTTAGCCAGAGCAATTAGACAGCAAAAAGAAGTCAAAGGGATACAAATAGGAAAGGAAGAAGTCAAAATATCGCTATTTGCAGATGATATGATAGTATACTTAAGTGACCCCCAAACTTCCACCAGAGAACTCCTAAACCTGATAAACAACTTCAGCAAAGTGGCTGGTTATAAAATCAACTCAAACAAATCAGTAGCATTCCTCTACATGAAAGATAAACAGACTGAAAAAGAAATTAGGGAAATGACACCCTTCACAATAGTTGCAAATAATATAAAATACCTTGGTGTGAATCTAACCAAGCAAGTGAAAGACCTGTATGACAAGAACTTCAAGTCTCTGAAGAAAGAAATTGAAGAAGATCTCAGAAGATGGAAAGATCTCCCATGCTCATGGATTGGCAGGATTAATATAATAAAAATGGCCATCTTGCCAAAAGCAATCTACAGATTCAATGCAATCCCCATTAAAATCCCAACTCAATTCTTCACAGAGTTAGAAAAGGAAATTCTCAAATTCATATGGAATAACAAAAAACCCAGGATAGCGAAAACTATTCTCAACAATAAAAGAACTTCTGGAGGAATTACCATCCCTGACCTCAAGCTGTACTACAGAGCAATAGTGATAAAAACTACCTGGTATTGGTACAGAGACAGGCAGGAAGATCAATGGAATAGAATTGAAGACCCAGAAATGAACCCACACTCCTATGGTCACTTGATCTTTGACAAAGGAGCTAAAACTGTCCAGTGTAAAAAGGACAGCATTTTCAACAAATGGTGCTGGTTCAACTGGAAGACAACATGTAGAAGAATGAAAATTGATCCATTCTTATCCCCTTGTACAAAGCTCAAGTCTATGTGGATAAAGGACCTCCACATAAAACCAGATACACTGAAACTAATAGAAGAGAAGGTGGGGAAAAGCCTCGAATACTTGGGCACAGGGGAAAAGTTCCTGAACAGAACTCCAATGGCATATGCTCTAAGATCGAGAATTGACAAATGGGACTTCATAAAATTGCAAAGTTTCTGTAAGGCAAAGGACACTGTCAATAGGACAAAACGACAACCAACAAATTGGGAAAAGATCTTTACCAATCCTTCATCTGATAGAGGGCTAATATCCAATATATACAAAGAACTCAAGAAATTAGACTCCAGACAACCAAATTACCCTATTAAAAAATGGGGTATAGAGCTTAACAAAGAATTTTCAACGGAAGAAACTCGAATGGCCGAGAAGCATCTAAAGAAATGTTCAGCATCCTTAGTCGTCAGGGAAATGCAAATCAAAACAACCCTGAGATTCCATCTCACACCAGTCAGAATGGCTAAGATTAAAAACTCAGGTGATAGTAGATGCTGGCGAGGGTGTGGAGAAAGAGGAACACTCCTCCATTGTTGGTGGGACTGCAAGATGGTGCAACCACTTTGGAAATCAGT
>NW_021604565.1:28295614-28311332 GCF_004785775.1 Grammomys surdaster
GGAAAGGGGAGAGGAGGGAGAGAGGGGAGAGAGGGGAGAGGGGAGAAGGGAGAGAGGGGAGGAGAAGGGAGAGAGGAGAAGGGGAGAGGGCAGGGGAGAAAGGGGAGGGGGAGAGGGGGGAGAAGAGAGGAGAGGAGAGGAGAGGAGAGGAGAGGAGAGGAGAGGAGAGGAGAGGAGAGGAGAGGAGAGGAGAGGAGAGAGAAAGGAGAGAGAATATTATGACATTCACTAGCCCATCTTCCCAGCTCTACCCAGAAGACAAGAATAACAGGGATGTGGAAGTGACAGCAGGATTGGAACACCTGGGACTAGCCTTTGCTGGTCCCTTCTTTGACATATATTGAGGACAGTTTTGAAGCTTACCTATCAGAGATCTGTTATGTTTCTTTGAAAAAAAATATGTTTATAGGGAGCTGGAGAGATGGATTATTGGTTAGGAGCATGGGTCTCTGTTTCACATGAACCAAGTTTGATTCCCAGTACCCAAATGGCAGCTTACAGCCATCTGCAATTCTAGTTCTATAGGATCTGGTGGCCTCTTTGGTCACTGAAGTGCTATCTAATATAGACAAACATGCAGGCAAAACACACATACACATGAAATAAAAATCAACTTTTAATATGTGTGTGTGTGTGTGTGTGTGTGTGTGAGAGAGAGAGAGAGAGAGAGAGAGAGAGAGAGAGAGAGAGACTACACACACACACACTGTCTTTGTCACATGAAGCAATTAATCATATCTGATATTCTAACCATACACTATAACAATATTGAGGAATGTTTTGTTTGGGGTACCATTAACCGATTACATTAATAATACAATTTTGATGGTTCTAAATTGTATTTAATACTATGACAAATGACTTTACACTTCTGGCACTAATGTTTCATATTCAAGAGTACCTGATATCACTATGAGTCTCTCCATAAATCTGATGTCTATAAATTTCTATAAGCCATGTCCATGGCATGATTTCTGCCAAAGAATAGAAAAATATATTTATTTAAGGCCACAAAAAAACCTTGCCTAGTTAACCAGCTGATGTAATAAACAATTAAACTGCTTTTGAAGTCTACATTTCATATTTATAAAAGCAGGCTTAAATATTTTCTTTGCTCTATGTCATAAAATAAGCTTTGACATAGACATCAAAGTAAGCCTTGTCCTTTCACCGCTACTTTTCTGGACTTACGTACAAATATCAGCCAGTAACAGCGATGTCAGTAACTTCAATCTCTCCACTTTGTCTCATTGTTGTTCATTGCCTACACCCATTGACCTGTGTTCTTTTGCAATGTTGAATGCACTGCAGAACCTCGGTACCTTTCATCTCATATGGTCCTTTGAAGTCGGAAAATTACTTTGTAGGCATATTAGTAGGTCCTCAATAGCAATTCCTTTAACTGAATTATTTTCCTTGATAGGAGCAGAACAATGATGTAATCATGAGTTTTCTAAGTATGGCACTGATAGCTCTGAAAGCTGAGTCTACCTGGAGCTTTCAATCCATGTGTTTGGATGTATGTTATAACCATCACCATTATTGTGTGCCAAGATTGCAGCCAATAAGATACCCTCCCTTCTATATGTAAACCAGGTCAAGAACTCATAAAGGTATCTATGTATAGAGAGACTAATCCACCTTTAAAAGCAAAAGACATGACTCAAAAATAAGTTATAGTTGATTAATATCTAGGGACATCCACCCCAAAACTGCCTACACAACATATCACCCAGATTCATTGAGCTTCTCTATGATTGAGATTTGATGGAATGTTCATTTTTACTTGCTCACTTCTCACCCTTTTGATTCTGAGCTCGTCTGTGGAATGTCCCCAGCCGTGTTGAGCTCTGAGACTCTGCTGCTCTTGTTGAAATGATCTATTTCCATGGCAAGACTGCCAGCTTGAGATAGTCTCTTGCCTGCTGAGCCATTTGCAGTGATGGATGATGCGAGGAAAGTAACACTTTCCAATTTGGCATCTTTTAGGCATTAACTGGGTCTTTTATTCCACATCCTTTCAGGCCTGCCCTTATTTTTCTGTGAACTCATTGACTCCTAGACAAGAAAATGACATATTTCCTTAAAGAATCCCCCCTAGCTAGGAGTTGGTGTCATTTTTTAAGGAACCTTTTAGAAAAGTCAGAAATGACTCTTAAAACCTGATGTTCTTCCATTAGAGACAAAGAACTTTTGTTGAAATGTGTGAGCAGGATTTTGTCTACCTGGTAATATAGTATATTATGCAAAGAAACCACCTGAACTTTGAAATAGGAAATTTAATGAAAATGAAAAAAAATTGAAGTATTTATAATAACATGTATACACAATAATTATTCCTGTTTGGCAAATATTTTGTTTTGCTACTTTATACACAGGCAGAATTGTAGTGCTTGTCCCCTGTAGTTAGATAAGATGAAGCAATTTGCTCTGCCAAAAGACTTGTCTGGGTATATAAATTGGCCCTTTCTCAGGCTGCACGTCACAATGCAAGATCCCTAAAGGCCCCATGAGCTCTCTGAGGGCTAATGGAAAAAGTTTTAGGAATGACTACCTCTAATGACCTCCAAAGGTCCACATATTGGCAGAACTCATGGTGGTTCTATGGATGTTCAGAGATGGGGCATAATGAGAGAGTCCATCAGTCATCTGGAGGATATCAGAGGTAGGACATTAGGGTTCTGTGGGAACTGGGTCCCTCACTACTTCCTGTGGCAGCTTGTGAGCAATATGGTCTACCACATGCTTCTGCTGTCAGTGCCATGTACACCAGAGGCACAAAGCAAAGGGCCTGCCCCACTGCAGATTGTCACCTCCAGAACTGTAATTAAAGAACAGTGTTGCATCTTTACTTATTTTTTGCTTGTTTGTTAGGGTTTTCTCACAATGCAATGATTGGAATCTAGGATGTTTTCCATGAAATGAAACATTTTATCTTTATAACTTGAGATTGCCTCGGGCATTTCATTATAGTAACATGAAGTTGACTGAATTAACTATATTGTAAATCTGAGCCCCCAATTCCCTATTCTTGATAGTCAACCCTTCTGATCTATAACACATAAATAGTGTGACTTAAGAAACTACCTAAATTTGGGGGTTGATACTGCAGTAAAAGCCAGTTTATATTTATGTTGCCAAAATTACTATTATCAATATAGAAACTTAGACATTCTCTCAGGAGACCGTTTAAACAAATTTAGAGATTAACTATTCATTATAGGTGTCTATGGGTTTCTCATTTTTTGCTAAGTTACTTGAGTTGACTTTCCTAATCAGGACACCATATTTTATTCTGAAATTCCATCTAGCACTGGACAGGATCATCTTTGAACATTCCAGATGTGGGCAAACAATGGACATTGCTAACTTCTGAGAAACAGTGTAGCCAGGGATTGGCATTTAAAGGGCATACACTCACTGGTTTCGTTTCTGAACATACTTCTTGTTACCAATTGCTTTTTGACCTGGTGAAGCCACCACATTTTTCATCTAGAAAATGAAGATGATAATAATATTGCCCATGCGGTGGCCATGGGGAAAAGTAACAAGGAAAATTCAAAGAGTGAATGTCTGTTCCAGGGATAAAGTTGTAGGCAGCATTCAATAGCCTATAGCTCTTCTGTACTGGAATGATGACATGATTTGAGCCCCTTACCAATAAGCAGAACTGATACTCCACTTCACCACCCACTTCCCTCTCTTCTCTGTTCCAACCAATTCCTTCTCAGCTTGCTTCATCTCTTTCATGAGAAAAATTGAGCAGCAATCCCCCAGAGCATTTGTACCAAGTCATTTCTTAAGGGAGTATGGTGATGACTTTGTTTCATATAGTAGGTGTTTTCTTTGTGTCCATATCTTTTGCTTTGGGTGACTTGCCAGTAGTTTCCCCTTGCAACATCCTAGTAAGGAAGACATTTATCATTTTTTTATTATTCATTTTTAAAAATAGCAAATTTGAGGTGCTTAATCTTACTGTAATGTGGCGTGCCATGTTTGATTCATATTCCTGGAGTGCCTCCCTTTTTCTGAAGGGAATGAAGAGGGAATGGATGGAGAAGATGGAGGAGGTGGGGAGGTGGAAGGAAGAATGGAAAAGTCAGGATGTAATATATGAAAGCACAATCTAATAAACATATTTAAAACAGTGTGATGGTTTTAATGAGAAATGTTCCCCATAGGCTTATGTATTTCAGTTTCAGTACTCGGTCCCCAGCTGTTCGTACTGTTTGGGCAGATTTAAGAGGTGCAGTCTGGTGAAGGAAATATGTCACCTGAAGTCTGCTTTTGGAGTTCTATGCCCTCATCTCACTTTGTCTCTGTGTCTCCGTCTCTATGTCTCTGTGTCTTTGTGTCTCTGACTCTCCCAAACCCCTTTCCTCCGGTGCCGCGTCTCCATCTTGCAAGAGATATGTTAAAGATATGAGCTCTCTGTTTCCTCTGTTTCTGCTTGCCACACTGATTTCTGTCATGATGGACTCTTGCTCCTCCAAAGCCATAGCCCAAATAAACTCTTTCTTCTATGAGTTAACTCTGGTAGTGGCATTTTACCACAGCAATAGACAAGTAATACAGATAGACTTACACCTAAAATAAAGGATCTGTTAACCGACAGAATTAGATCAGCAGAATTAGATCCAGGGTGGTCTGAATACTGATCTGAAGAAACTAATCAGAAACCCAGGTTTGCCTTGAACAGTCTCCACTCTGACTAGTAACCTGACATCCCGTCTAGTCTTCTATGTGTTCAGATTTTTCACTTTTACTAAAGTATTATTATTAATGTTAAATTAAAACCCACCAAGTTAATTGGGCTTCCATGTATCTCCAACCTCTGCCATAGTTTCCTTTAGACTATAGGAAACACAGCAATCAGACCTGTAAATTTAACACATGGTTACATCTCAAAAACAACCAAATGTAAGCTTCCTCCTCCTTCTGACCCACTGGGATTGCAATGAAGCTATGAGCTCCCTAGGGAGGCGGCTAAATGATACTGCATTTCAGAGGCTGGAACAAGCTCACTCTTGGTGTCTCTGGTGATGGTGATCATGGGAGAATCACCTCAACATGACACTCTGCTGTGGCTTAGATGTAAACTATCATCCCCACACTGTAAAGATTTCTGTATAAAATATTTTTCAGGTCTAGATATCTCAACGTATAAAGACAAGTGTGCCAAGCGTGTCTACTCAACTTCAGTCTCTGCACTCCTTCATAGTGTAAGGAAAGAATCTATTTCCTAAATTTGTGTTCTGACCTCTACATGTATACCATGGCACATGTGCAGCCACACACATACACATATGCATGCACATAAAATAAATTTAGAATATGATTTTTAAAAATATCTTCAAGGTATTCTAAATGGTAGACACATTAGCACATATGAAAGGGTAAGGCCTTTGCACATTTAATTTTAAACATGGGCATCAAGGCCACCTGTCTGTATCATATTTCTTCTGGATTTGCAAGTTACATTAGTATCTAAAGAAAATGTTTTATTCAATTAGAAATACTATATGCAGATAAGCCATTCATATATACTAATGATTTTAAATTTATTAACAGTAAACCATACTTAGAGTAAGAATTTAGGCAATTTTATGAAAAGAGAATTTAATAAGATTATGTTGGAAAAAATAATTTTCAGGAAGATAGCAGACAAATCACATTAAAAATAGATGTTGATGCCAAATGGAAGAATGTATGCACAGCATGCTGAGCAGAGTTATTCTGTTTGTGTTGTTTTAAATGTTTTGATAGGAAGGTTTTTGTTTTGCTTAATGGGAACAGATGTCTTTTTATGGCTAAAAGTTCTAATATTGAAAATGATTTTTCAATGGGAATGTTTAATAAATATAAACATGTTTATGTACACAGATATATTAGCTAATAAATATTCCAGAAAGTAGTCTTAATTTGTATGTATCTCCTCTGTTCTAATAATTAATGAACACTCACTCCAAACAGAACTTGCACACCACCTAGAGAAGCCAAGTTAAGGGATGTGGTAAGCGCTCTGTCTTTCTTCTCCTACTCCCAGGATATGGCAGCCAAAGTAGCCCAGAGCACCATAGTTATTTTAAGCAAGGAATTGAACATTCCTCCTCATTTCAAAAGGAAGTGTCTTCCTTCTGGATTCTTTTTTTATTCTACAGCATCAAGGATTCCAGACATAGCAGTCACCTGAGCATTATGGCTGATAAATGTCTTCTTTGCCTCAAAGGAATGTCCCAGAACCTTGAAGCTCTCCAGCATTGCCTAAATTCCAAACAGACCTACATGGTTTTGTGACTTTGAAGATTAATCTCTGTCACTCACAGCTCGTTGGCTTCTCTTGCTCATTTCTGCAATGTCTGCAGATGGTGTGCTGTTCTGTGCCAGCATTATTTATCCACAAGTTCCCTTTTCACAGAGCTCCCTCTTTGAGCTATTGTGGAGAACATTAAACATTGAACAATTATCTAACTCCTCTGTCAGTTTATAGGTTTTCATAGTTCTGGTCCAAAAGAACATCCCTGCATTAACATCCACTGTCGCAAAAGGCTATTGCTGGCATAGCCTTTCAACTGAGTACAACAGGAACATTGACCTAAAGGAGGCTCCCAAGTCACCAAAAGAAACACACATGAACCTCCAACTTTCATTTCTATATATCCAACACCATACTTCTAATGCTGCCTTTCTCTTAGTTGCATCTTTCTCTTGGAACTGGAGGTGTTGAGTTGCCATACTCTGGATCTTTTTTATTAATCCATGAATGAGCCTTCTGTCCTTGAAGGTAACTTTGAAAAAATAGAAGGAAAAAGACAAAGTTGTATGAAGGAAGACAGATGAGCAATGATTGTGATGCAAAACTTCCTTTGATCCATTGCTAATTTTCCTTTCAGTGATTTAGGAGAACTTTTATCATCTCAATTCATGGATGAGAAAACTCAATAATTTACATTTGGTTACATCCATTTTAATTGTAACATGGGGATTTGATTGCAGGAGTTTACATCTGAGGTCAGTAGTCATGGAATATAAACTATCTTTCTTCAATCCTTGAAAAAGTAGAAAAAGTAGAGAGAGAAACAAAGACACAGGAAGAAGCAACAAGGAAAAGAAGGAAAAGCGGGCATTCTGAGAAGCAAGCTGAGGATGAATGAAGAGGAAAATTGAGCAAAGAGAGGGAGCAAACCCACTGTAAAGAGAGACCTCATAAGACCTCCCATTGTTCATAGCACAGACACCATATGCATTAATAAAGCTTGGGCAAGTGTCACAATTGATATAATACAAAGAGGTGTCAGCAGATAATCTTAAGACCTTTTTAAAATATATTTGTTAATTTTTCAAGAATTTCATACATTTTTAAAAATTTCATCCCCCTCCCAGCCTTCCCCCAGATCTACCCTCTCCATTCCCCACTCAATCAACTTTGTATCCACATTGTTTCAAAAAAAAAAAAAAACAGACCTGCATTAAGTCACAAAGTACTGCCTATTTACTCTTCTGTGTGTAGACACCTACTGGAGTATGTTAAATCTACCAGGGCCCACACACTTAATGAAGTCTAAGCCCTCTGTTCATAGTTCAGAAAACAAGTCCCTTAACAAATTTCAAATAAATTTCACACCTGTTAAAATATATACTATCTTTTACTCAACATTCTCACCAATATCTTTTTATTCTGTACATATAATCATTGGTGTGCAGGAGGATCAAAAGAACTCTGACTCTCATATCATAAAGGTTCTTTTTGTACTGGGTGTGGAAAACACATTGCAGAGATGCAAAGACAGAACAAAAAGGAGGATGAAATTATACCAAAGATACTTTTTCAGAGTGTTTACACGCTAATGGTCTGGTTTCTGTTGTGGTATACGCTAGACGTTTA
Organism: Grammomys surdaster; assembly: GCF_004785775.1. Taxonomy (NCBI): domain Eukaryota; kingdom Metazoa; phylum Chordata; class Mammalia; order Rodentia; family Muridae; genus Grammomys; species Grammomys surdaster. The sequence goes on from NW_021604565.1 coordinate 28,303,500, forward strand.
GTTCTCTAATTAAATCTAATGCTCTCAAAAGAAAGAAGACAGTGGTTCTCACCTTAAGCCAGACCTTCTAAACCCCACACAAGGGCAAGAATCACACTGCTGTGAGAAAGGATTCGCTATATTTATTGCTGCATTATCATAGCCATTGCATTCTTTGGCTGCTGAAATGCAATTTTTCGTGTGTTTGCGTGCAGCTATGAGGAAAGACAGCATCTGTAGGCTGCTTTCTTTCTGAGTGGCCCAGCCACTAAAAGGCACAGCCTCTCTCCTATCTCCTCACCCACCCACCCTGAGTCATCCAAGGCATGATGGATTTGGACAGGAATGACTGCCCTTCTCTGAAGCCATAACTATTATCACAGAACTTCTTCTGCTTGGTAGGATTTGCTTTCTATAACTGTGTCCAGGACTGGATTCTGATCACTGTAGAAGATATGGCATTTTCCATATCAGGTCCACTAATTCTGCACTCACTTGTGTAAATCATACTTTCGTTAAACCATTTTAGATAACTGTTTCTTAACTACTCAGTAGGGATGATAGAAATTCTAATTAGTCTCCCTTTCTGTATGTTACAGATGCTACCTCGTTCATACAGCATGCTCCCAGGTGCATACTGACTGCCTTGAAATGGTTCTCCTGTGTTCTGATCTTTGCCATCTGTCAAGTCTTATCCTGGCTCCTCCTATGTACCTTTTTCTAAGTCACTCGAACACCTTCCCCTCTACCAGACACTTTTTTGCCTGCTATGAGCAGTTAGGGTGGGATGGACCCCAAAAAGCCTAACAGCAGTTATTTTGACTACTGGGAAGAAGAATGAATGACTAGGCATTATACAGATCCCCCATAGGCAGACAAATAGGAAGAGGGGCCACAAATAGATAATAAAGATGCCAAACTTCCAATTTCTTCCTTATACTCTTGAACAAAGGCCCAAAGGTCTAGCAGTTTTTTTCTCCTGCTTGTACACCAGCCTGTCAAATTCAAGGTTAGATCAGGACATGCTTATCTCAAAGTCATGGGCTTATCAGCCTCCCTGTTTTTGTTCAAAATGACCAACCATAAATGAGGGGAACAGGAAGTCTCAAAGACTCTTAAAAACCCAACAAAGAGTAAACCAAGATTTGGCTTCCTGATTGGCACTGAAGAGTGTTGCTCTTGGAGTGCCTTGTTGTGTGTGTATTTCTTCACCCATGATAAAAGCCTTTCTTTCAGAAAATTAATAAATTTATTGATTGCAGAAAATTAATAAAATGATAATAATAATGATATTATTATTAATAAATTATCCTCTATAATTTATTTTATGCTTCTGTCACAACTCTAGCCCTCATGTTAGACAAGTTCTCTAACACAATAGACCTCATTTTCACCATCTTTAAATAGGAATAATATATTTTGGAGGGAAATTTTGGAGGGAAGACTGAAAATTGCATGCTCATTCGTACTAAGCACCTTCTCAGGTACTGAAGAGCTCCTGTAATTCACAGCCTACTTGGGGACTAGAAATGCCCGTAAGGTTGACTGAATGCAAGTTTCTACACATACCCTTACTTAAGGAAGTTCTTGGTTGTTTCTGTAATCTTAGTGGTTGTCTCCATTACAAGGGCTCTGGTAGTTCATGATTCAGTTCAAATGGACCTGAAATCCTCAGAATTCTCATTGAAATTATGAATCTCAGATACAAAAACAAAAGAATGGAGGTATAGGGGAACTCAGTCTGTCTTCCTGAGAAATGGGGAGGGGGAGTTATTGCATAAGTAAAGATTTATTGAAGTCCTCTTTCATTCCACAGACCTAAGGAGTGCAAAGTCAGCCGGAGAATAAATTCCACTGGTATGTTAAATGGCCTCACACACACAAGGATCCCATCTTTCACAGAAGCCAGTGATGGGAACCTCCCACCGCTCCACCAATATTCCATGTCTTGAGCTGTAGTTGGGGTTTCTTTCAAAGTTTCAAGATGACTCAACTGGCAGAGGGGTTTCCTGGAGTGCTAGGTGGAGAAGAAATTTCCAGGCCAAGTGTTAAGTTCAGCAGGATAAAAAGAGGGCTGTAATTGATTAATAATATCTTCAAAGAACTCAGGGTGAGGATAACACTTCCACTTGCTGCTTGTTTGCTGATCACAGATTAAAGTATGAAGGGGTTTCTGAAAAACAGTAGGAAGGGTGTTGGCACCCCAATGTTATAAGTGCTTCCTGCCTCATGATACTCTTGTTTTCACCCTTCTCCTGTAAAACCTATTTCAAATAAAAGGTAATGACTGTGATTACGGACACATTTTCTCATTTACACCTCTCATTTTATGTGCATTTTCATTCAGCAGTGAAATTATAACACATATTTGGTGTCTGTTGTAAGCATCTGGGGATGGTTTATATTACAATGATTCGAGAAATAGAGCTCTCTACTGGACAGCGATTCTGCAAAAGATGTTCAGCATAGCTCACTGAACTCGTCTCATCAATGATATGTTCACGCAGCTAAAGGCAAATGTTTAAACATTTAGTTAATGCACCATATGTCTTAAATGTTTTAGTTCCATCTGACATTTTCAAAATCCATTTTAATGGAAACTCGCCAAGTAAATTTGCTTCCCTGGAAGATGATGAATTCATTCATCTTAAGCCCAATTCTGGACCTCTCAGACACAATGAACTCTTAATTTGTAGTCTCCCAGATCTAGTAACAATGTTAGCTTTGTGTTCATCCTTCTGAGCATGGGAAAATGCCAGGTTGGGTGGTTCAAGAGGATGTAACTTGTATCCTAAAGACTGTATAGCTAGTTATTGGCAAAGGAAATACTGAGAAGAAACAATCATCAGCCCTGGGGTGAAGTGGAGGGGTAAAAGAAAGGTTACCATGGGGGACCAATCAAATAAAGCGACAAATATCAAAGAAATTGCAGAACCAGAACAGGGAAAAAATAACATTTACAATAGAATATAGTTGCATCTCTTCTTGATTAAGCCACAACTCCTTTTTTTTTTAATTTCTTTTTTTTTTTTTGAACATGAAATGCTTTTTTATAGCATGTTTTACAAGGGGAGGGGGTAAGAGGGTCCAGGTGGTGGAAAAGTACAAAATCTTCTTGGCCTGTGCCTTGAAACATGTCATGGTCTATATGGTACACTGCCTTGAATTATGATCTACCTGCAGTTCTTCAGGAGATATGGTACACTGCTTGAGTTATGGTCTCCCTGCTATTCTTAAGAAGACATGGTACTCTGCTTTGAGTCTATCTGCAGTTGCTAAGCAGGATCTTGCAGTTGCCAAGCTTCAGAGGACATTGTGCAGGTGGGGAAAGGTAGGGGGTAAGGGTAAGGGCGAGGGTCCTGGCTTCTGGCATCTCCCCCTTCTCTGTTTAGTTAGAGAAGGCGTCTTATGTTCAATCCCAACTATGTGAGTTTTGAATTTGGATGTCTAATTATGGGGGGTCTTAGACAAGTTCACAACCCCAAAACACTGATGTGAGACGAGTCACATCGATGGTCGAAGGCTTTAGGCTGTCAACGATGGGCAACGTCAAGGGACTCTGATGTGGGTGAAAGGAGGGTGAGAGCCCTGTCTTAGGCCATGTAGGCTGCACCCACTCCCAGCACCACACACTCCTTTTCGGCTGCATTGGGTGGGCCCCTGGGAAGTGGACCTACAATAATCCCGTCATTGGGCTAACTCACAGCCATCCTAGTCTCTTGTAAATGTTCAAGTTACCAACCATTTGTCAGTTTGGGGTGTAATATTGTCATAAAGGAAGGCTCCCCAATGTTAGCGGCCATATCAAGGGTGGCCTTGGTTTAGGAAAAAGCCAATTTTTGTTGTGGTGATCAAGAGGCCAAGCTCTCTAGCGAGAGAAATGAGGGCAAAGCCAGGCATACCAGGAACCCTTCTGGAGGGCATGGAAGTCTAGGGGTCGACCATAGGGGGAGGCAGGGGAGCTGACAGCTGTGTCAGTCTCCTGCGGAGTCACTTCTGGATCCTCTGCAATTTTCAGCTGATGGTAATGAACTTCAACTGCCTTCTTGATGGCAGCATCAACCTGGTTCCGTGGACGACAGGTCACGGGCGATGATCTCTGTCTTGCTCAATCTTGATGTCGTGCGCACATCCTCTCAATGAGGGTCCGTCCGGATGGGTCCGTGCCTCGAGCCCCACGTCTGGGTGCCACTTGACCCAACTGGCGGGTCCTGGTTATTCGTGGGGGCGAGGAGGACTGGAACCTGCTATTCTTCATAAGATATGGTACACTGCTTGAGTTATGGTCTCCCTGCTATTCTTCAGATGATATGGTACACTGATTTGAGTCTATCTGCAGTTGCCAAGCAGGATCTTGCAGTTGCCCAGCTTCAGGGGACCTTGTGCAGGTGGGAAAAGGTAGGGGGTGAGGGTAAGGGCGAGGCTCCTGGCTTCTGGTCCATCTGGGTTAGAACTTCTAATAGCAGGCATCACGGGTGATTCAATTTTACCTGGAAAGAAAAAAGAAGGGGATTCTCAGGGAGATTTCTCTTTCCTGGATGTAAATTGTTATTCATCGTATTTATGATTGGGCCTGGCTTTGTGAGGGTATCTATTTTTTTCATTAATATTTGTGGTAGCCGATTAGCTGTGCCTTCTGTGGTATTGGGCAGGCATATCAGTCCTCGGCTCCATAAGGGAACTGGGACTGGGGCATTCCCTTTATGGGTATGAGGGTCCTTCCCCATATCTGTGGCAAAGTTTTGTTGGTCTTGGTGGTGCCCGAGGTCACCAACATGGTCAGCAAGAGATTTGCCATGAGCTTTCAGCTTTAGAGAGAGAAAAGTGAACAAGGCATGATGGAGAGTATTTCAGGGGGACTCCTTCTGAGGGGGTACCATTCCCCCTCTTTTGTTTTTAAAGCCAATTTTTCAGAGTTCTTGTAAAATCAGGGCAGAAGCGCCAACAGTTGCTCCTTCCACACTCAGAGAGTCATGAAGGCCTTATTTAAGGATATATAAATCTATATTAATAATCTTTTGTCAAAGGACTTTTATAGCTCCACTGACAATTAATCAGACTATATGATATATCGATTAGAAATAGCTTTTTCTACTTTTTGTGAGATTACCTCTCTTTTGTCAATTAACTGTTGAGGAAGTTAGGGTTTACCTCTCTCTTGAGAATATTGAACAGAGATTTAAATTCTTTTGTGGAGAGCTTAAAATAGTATCTTAGCCCATTTGCATCTCCTAGAAACTTTTGAAATTAATTTAAAATAAATAGACTCCCTTTTTTTAAAAAAATCCTTTATCTGTGTGGGGTTTTTATTGGGTATTATACGTATTTACCTTTCAATGTTGTCTCCTTTCTCATTCTCCCCCCAAATCCCTTATCCTCTACCCCTTCCTCCTAATTTTTGTGATGGTGTGCTCCAAACATCCTCCCAGTCCCATCTCCCTGCTCTCGAATTCCAACACAGTAGGGGATCCAAACTTTTGGGGACCTTGGCCCTCCACTTTCACTGGAGTCTAACAAGGTCACCCTCAATTCCCTATACAGGTGCGTGAGTCCCTCCCTTTGTGCTCTCTGGTTGGTGATTTAGACTTTGGGAGTTCTGGTTGAAACTTTTGATGCTCCTTCTAAAAAGGACCAACGCATTCATACTTTGGTCTTCCTTCTTCTATGTGAGTTTTATGTGGTCTATATGAAGATTCTTAGAAATTGTGAGCTTTTGAAGCCACAACTCCTATGAGTTAAAAACCAGTACAAAGGAGGAAAACTATTAATAAAATAAACATGACACGTGTTAGGAAGATGGGTCAGTAAATGAAGCAGTTACACCTCAATATAACAAACAGAGTTTAGGCCAGGAAAAGCCACATAAATTCTGGGTGAGTGGGGTAGCTAGCCTGAAATCCCAACACTCAGAAGACAGTGAAAGAGTTTCCCTGGAATAAGTTGGGGAACATGCTGTGGGTTCAGTTGAAAGATCAAGAATGAATGAACAAGCTGAAGAGTAATCTAGCAAGATTCCTTATATCAACGTTGAGCTTACTCATGAATGCACACACATGTTCATGTATACCCCACATACAAACATGCATAATACACACACAGAGAGAAAGAGAGAGAGAGAGAGAGAGAGAGAGTGTGTAAAATGACACTTGGACATAGTAGTTAGGATCCTACTTTAATCATCATCATCAAATACATTAAATACATTAATATCTCAAACTGTGGTCCCACTTATTATTAACTGTAACCTTGGGCAAATTATTTCAACTCTCTGAACCTAGATTCTTCACAGCATTGATTAAAATATTAAACACATATAAAAATGAGATTTATTTTTAAATAGTAAGTTAAATTTTTTTGTAAGTAAATTCATCTTCATGTGTAAGCTTCTAATCAGCCCATAGGAGAAGATGATTTTATCACAATGAAGTCCATTCTATTTGTTTTCAGTGCTTCTTATAAAAACCAAGTTAAAGTATTATTCTCTCAGCCTTTCTTAGCTTCCCTCTGTAGACACTATTTACAGAGGATTCTTTATCTCTAATCTTTCTGCTGCTAAGCCTCACCATGGACTAGAGGCAAACGAGTCAAGAGAGAGGAATTTCATGTAATGCTCTAGCTTCCAATCCTTTCTGGTTTGCAGCCAAGCCACCTTAATCTGCTTGGCCACTGGCTTCTGTCTTATCCGTTCTGGTAAGGCTATTCCCAGTAAACACAGGTTATCCTATATGGCTTGCCCATCTTTGTGGTTTCCTGTTGGTATTCAATACCTCTTATCCAAAGGTCCCAGATTTCTACGACTTCTTTGCTCCAACTAAAATGTTTCTTCACCATCAATCCCTCCTGCTATGCTATTGGCTTCTTTGAAACTCTAGAGAACATTCTGCTACTTTATAATTGATGTGACACTAGAAGGCAAAGATCCTGTGTGAGACCTGTCACTCACATGCAAGCCTCCTCCTTGATCACTGCTATTCCCTGCGTCCTCTACGCTATTGGACATGAGATTGAGCCAGTAATGGGATTTCTCTACACAATCCCTCTGGTGATCCCATGCAGTGAGATAGAGATTCTAAGGCTAATCACAACCGAAGACTTGGAGGTTCAATATCTTTATCTGTCTAAAAATGATGTGCAGACATTACAAGGTGCAGAAAGCATGATAACAAGAAGCAACTCTAAAGTCATTTTTTGGCATTTAAGTCTCTCAAAGGACTACCTCCTCCCTTGGAAAGTGTGTGTGTGTTGGGGAGATGATGCTTAGAACTGTATGCGGACAGCTATACCACCGGAAGGAAAGAAAGTTTGGAGAAGTAGTGGACCTTAGGAAATTGGGCCACACTACTCAATAGGACTTTGATACATAAGAACTCACATTAACTGTGCATGCCTGCATAAGACCTGAACAAGATCAAACTACTTTAAAATTTTCCTGAATGCATGGGGAAGGAGTGCCTAGGACCTCACTCCTAGCTGGTAAGTTAATGGCAGAACAGTCACTGGCTAATAGGAAAGGATGAGTCACTTCTCTGTGAAGGCGTGGTCATCACTAGCTTTCACATACCCCAATGGATGATGTCACATACATGCATATGAGCAATGCTAAACTGGACACAGGAGGTTAAATACAAAATACAACAAAAGTGGAAGACACAAAGTTGGCAGGGAAATATGATGAAGGAATCCTGAGGGTAACTGGAAGGGATAGTTAGAGTATATAATATTAAGATACTTTGAAATGTGTATGAAATTATGAGAGAATAATTTTCCTCAGAACTCAGATTGAAAAAACAATCCACAAGTAGAGATACAACCCATAAAGCTTGAAGTTATGGCAAATGTATCCTCTCTTTCTCT
>NW_021604565.1:28311432-28311500 GCF_004785775.1 Grammomys surdaster
CTCTCTCTCTCTCTCTCTCTTTCTCTCTCTCTCTCTCTCTCTCTCTCTCTCTCTCTCTCTCTCTCTCT
>NW_021604565.1:28311510-28358660 GCF_004785775.1 Grammomys surdaster
TCTCTCTCTCTCTCTCTCTCTCTCTCTCTCTCTCTCTCTCTCTCTCTTTCTCTCCAGCCAAGTTTGAGGAAGCTTTTAGCTTGCTAAAACACTAAAATAACAGTCACTCAAGCTGGGTCTCTACCTGCAGTTGTGACTGAGCTCTATGTAGGATGAAAGGAAGAACTAACAGAATCTAGACAAATCTCAGCTCCTTTTCTAGCAAATATGAATATTAAGACAGACAGGCATGTTGAGAGGAGTGGGTGGGAGGAAAGATTTACTAAACATGAGTGTAACAGAGTAACCGTGAAAATGGTTCATCCATGGCTGTCTTTCCAATCCTTAATTACTGCTAGTTTCCTGTCACTCTTGGGGCATTCGATACTTCAAGGGAAAGTGAGAACATCCTAGATCCAATAAATCATTGCATGGCTTTGAGCTGTAAAACACAGACTTATTTTGTATGTCCATACACTAAACTCAAGAGCCTATGGACCATTTTGATGGATGTTTGGTGTTTTTGTTGTTGGTGGTGGTGTTTGTTTGTTTTTTTTTAATTCCAGTTTTCTTACCTTGAAAAAGGACAAAACAAAACTTAAGGATTCTGTTACCAGAATTTGTGTGGGTACAACCTACAGAGCAAACAAATGAACCCATTTTCCTTGCCCCTTAAGGTAAGCCTTGAGGAATAAAGACATAGCTAGTTAGGTTATGTGGATAAAAAAGCAGGCAGATGACAATCTGTGCAAAGAATGTGGTTTAATATGGCAGTAAGAATAGGCTGCCATTGGGGCAGAATGGAAAGTCCCAACTGGAAGGACCACAGAAAATGTTCTCCCTCATCACCCTTTTCCCCATTTCTCATGATCTGGGGAGGTTTAATGTAACCACTAGTCATGTAATTAGAAAAAGACAAAGCCATCCTCAGAGGCAAGTAACCTTGGGGATAGCTACAGTGAGACTCAAATCCATTAGAGACATTACCTGATCCTAATATAATATGCAAATAAAATCCCTGCTTTAAAGAGGACTCAGCAGTGATTACATTGTGTGATCCATGATGAGAAGACCAGATGGAGCCCATAACCTCACATGTATACTAACTATGAGTTCCTCTTTCTCCCAGTTACCATCTTGGGGAAGCAGAATGTATGGTGAGTCAGTACAGAAAGATGGCATTTTTATACTAGAAAGTGGAAATTTTTGATCTGACAAGAGTAAGTGTTCTCTCTACCAGTGTGGTAGAAAGTTACAGGAAAAAAGTCATAGAAAATAAATTAGTGTAACTATAAGAAGATTGAGACACTGGTGAATTGTTTGCTTGTTTGGATATATTTATTACTCTGCTTCAGTTGCCATCATAGAATACCACAGACTGAGTGAATCAAACAGTCAAAATTTATATTCTCTGAGCTCTGGGTTTTCAAACATTAATATAATGCCAAGGTTCTATGAGGTTTTGTTTCTGCTGGAACAATCTTTCTCTGTCCTTACCTGGCCCTTCGCTGTGTGCTCAAAAAGGATGAGAATCCACTTACCCAGTTCTCATAAAGTCACAATTCCTATCATATTAAAACCTAGCCCCTTTGTCCAAATTTAAACTTAATTACCTCCATAGAAACCTATCTTTAAGAAGGTAAGTCACACTGGAGGTTAGCACTTCAGAAAATGAACTTAGGGGACACAATTTATTCCATAAGCATAAGAAATAAAGTTGTAGCATAAAGGATACTGTCTGCAGCTACAGAAATGGCTCAGTTGTTAAAGGCTGTGCTCACTCCAAAACAGTCAAAATGTGATATCAGTACTTATAAACCATAGACCATAGTCTGGTATTTGAGCCTACCTGATATATATATATATATATATATATATATATATATATATATATATCATATAATATATAAAACAGTATATTATAGTATATAATATAATACTATTAATATATATTATTAACAAAATCAAGCAATTTTTAAAATATTGTAAAGTCTGTATTAACTGTGTTGGCTGTGCTAATTGCATTTAACAAAAAAATTTACAGATATCATCACTCCTATAAAGTCTTTTAAAAAGATAACCTCTCACCTTATACCCAAAGCTTCATCAGTTGACAGAGTAGGCTTTCCCCTTAACCTCCTGCTTTAATTAGAGGCCACAGTGCTTTAGCTTTCTTCTTCTGTATCTTCTCTGTCTTACTAGAGTGATAGCTTCAATGACACTCAACATCAAGCAAGCCACTCTTGTCATCAGTTCTCACTGGAAGAATCAATAAAAGCGTTGGTCCAATTAAGGCTCTGCTGCTAATAGTGCCACCACTGAGAGTCTGGACCATCCACATTCACTAGGAATGTCATGTAAGTTGTCAGCCATGTTGCTGGTCTAACCAAAGCCAGCTTGCTATCTCCCTAGATAGTGATCCATCAGATCTGACAACTTCTAAGAATACATTCTTTGATTACTGAATACTGTCCTGTAGCCAAAATTACACTACTAAGTATCTGTACCTTTTCTACTCTTGGATTTATCCACCCTCAATACTGATGTTAACAGTTCTGAATTTTATGATGAAGACACTTTGAACTTAACAGAGTTGAGAAAGAAACAGGAGACAGGGAAAACAGAATAAAAAAGTTATTCTAAATGAATTATCTATTGGTACCACAGCTGAAGGGACAAAATATAAAATAAGAACTAATTTTGAATGAAATGATCTGTCATAAATTCAATCACCAGGCACTGTGAATGCCTTTCCTGGGATATAATCCAATGTGCATCATTCCTTTTGTGTTTAGTAATTGGTCAGTAAGTGGTTAATACCTCGAGAGATGCTCCTTGTGGTCTCACCAAACTTTTCAGGAGATATGCCTGTTAAATATTAAGTGAAACAATTTCTATGTGCAGATGTCACTGCCTTTCTTTTTATTTTAGCTTATTTGATAGGAAGCTACCATTTTTCTCTAAACAAGCTAGAGCCTGGAGCCTAGCTAGAGAAATAAATCTACAGCTCATCTTCCCACAGATGTCATTTTAGAGCAGCTCCTATTCGATGGCTCCTAGATAAAGCAATCAACCTGGAAAGGAATGAGAAGCCCATATACTAAAAAGTGACATATAATTATTACCGTACCTATTAAGTGAATAAACCAGCCAGAGCCCAATTACATTGCTGCAACACACAATGAAATATCTCTTAAACTATTCTTCAACAAAGAAATAAACCTGTCATGGAAGAAAAATTTGCTGTACATCAAGGCTGTGTATTGAGGAAGTAATGTTGGTGTCAGGGTCGTGCTGGCTGTAACTCAATGTGCAATTAAGGGAAATTAGAGGCAGTCCTCATTACATACATTTTGCACTTTGTTTATTGTGCTACAAATTCTGTAGTGGAGCCACTGGCTTGTAGCAACAATAGCTCATTTAATGGAAAATGAGAATGTTAACAAAGGATGTTTGATGGTGGAGGAGCACAGTACAGCAATTTACATTTTTTGTTGTGCACCCCTGCTCTTCAACCACATCTTTGATGGAGCATGAAGTAGCCACAGTCACAGCCAATATGACATAGCTGAAATTCTACCTGCAAATCAAAGGACTGGAAAAGTAAAATATATTAGGAAGTGAAAATGTGTCAGTCAATTTCATCTCAGTGAATAAATCTCCAATCAATCATTTCTCAAAGAATTAAGAAAGAATGGGAACAAAAATGGCTGAGACAACCCTGTCTGCCCAGGACTCATTAGAAGATAGCACTAGTCTATAAAGATCATGTTTGAAGGCTTTCTGTCCTCTCCAGGAATATTCATTAATATTTTGCTGAATCTAAGTGCTAGCATTCTTGGTCTGAAGACCCTAGAGTTATCTAAAAAGGATTTCCTCCCCCCTGTCCCCCACCCCTCCACCCCCACTTCCCCCAAGGACAGAATTCCATCATCTTCTTGCTGAAATAAGAGAAAGTATCCATTTCAGGATGGTGTGGTGATGTTAGTATGGTTGCTTTACTGAGAGCCATGGACTCAGGTGGGGCGTGGGAGGTAGGGGGAGTGGAGATTAGTCTTATGAAGCTATACAGCTGATAATCATTTTGACATGACTCTCAGGTTCTGAGTCACTTTGTGAATATCTTACTGCATGAGTATTGGGTTTCTCAGTCTTGAAAAGATCTTTATGTCTTCTAGTCTTCTCATGATGTAGGAAGGTAGGTTCAAGGTGTGTGATAGTATCACAAATGTGAACAGAAGAGAAATGAGATACATGGTTTTTTTTTTGAAAAGTGTCCTAGTTGGGTTTTTTGTGTATGCTTTGTTTTGGTTTGTTTTTCCAACTTGACACATGCTAGAGTGATCTGAGAAGAGGGAACCACAATTGAGAAAATACCTCCATAAGATTGAGTAAGTCTGTATAGTATTTTCTTGATTAATGGTAGATGTGGGAGGTCATAGTTCACTAGGTTTTAGTTCACCCTTGGTCTTGGGTCATATAAGAAGGCAGACTAAACAAGTCATTGAGAACAAGACTTTAAGCAGTATTCTTCCATGTCTAATGCCTTGCTTCCTGTCTCCAAGTTTCTGTCTCAAGATCCTTTTTGTGATAGAATGCGACCTGAAAATTATATGCTGAAATGCCTCCTTTCTTCTCCAGGTTACCTCTGGTTATTATGTTCTATTACAGCCACAGAAACCCTAAGAAAGAAATATGCTGAGAGGAGATAAAACCCAGGGCTAATTTTAGATGGTTTTGATATATCTGAGACTAAACATCTGAGTTCTTCCAACCCTGGAGTTTTGATGATTCCTGACACCTTGACCACTGACTCTTCCCAAATAAAACTGGCTTATGTGAGCATGAGTGCATGTGTTCATATGTGCATATGTATGTGTGTGCATGTACATGTGCCTGTGTCTGTGTGTATCTGTATGTCTGTGTGTATGTGTCTGTGTTTGTGTGTGTGCATGCACACGCACACACACACATATATGACTGAGAGAGAGAGGAAGAAGAAGAAGAGAAGAAGGAGAGGAGAAGGAGGAGAGGGAGAAGGAGGAGGAGGAGGAGGAGTGGAGGAGGAAGAGGAGGAAGATGAAGAAGAAGAGGAAGAAGAGGAAGAAGAAGAGGTAGTGGTAGTAACAGTAGTTGTAGCAATAGTAGTAGTAATTAAAATAAATCCTCACTACCCACCCCAGTGTTCTGGGTTTCTGAATGAAAAACACACACACAGTCTTTATATTTTGATATGCCTTAATCAGCTCAATAGCTGGACCACTTCATAACCTCCACACAGTCAATCGACCTCTTGCTGATAATCCTAACTTATTGCTTACTAAATCTTATATTCCATTTTGGCTGTCCTGGACCCAGTCAAGCAGCCCTCCTGGGCTGCTCTCCCCCAGCTCCTACATGGCAATTATACTCTTTCATGAACCTCCTAAAGCAATGTGTCTCCTCTCTTCCCTCTCTTGCAACATGGTAGATCATCCTTTCTCCTGTATCCATGTCCCTAGCCCAGAAATCTTTAAAATTCTGCCTATGTCTGCCCTGCCCAGCCATTGGCTATCTGCATCTTAATTTACCAATCAAAACCAACTCAGGGCTGGTTCCCAGAAGCTACATGTGAGCAGATGTTCTCATGCAAGCAGTGTTGGAGGATACAAATTAACATAAGAATACAGGTAGTCACATGTGTATATGCATGTCTGTGTGTCTGTGTACGTGATGTATGTATGTATGTATGTATGTATGTATGTATGTGGTGGTGATGGTGGTCCACCTGCTTTAGTTTTAGAGGCAAGGTCTTTCATTAAACTTCAAGTTTTCAGATTTGTTTAGACTGGTAGACCAACAAGCCTCAGGGATCTTCCTTTCTGTACTCCTCTAGGGCTGAGGTAACAGGCACACCCAGTTTTTTGGTTGGATGGTTGGCTGGTTGGTTGGTTGGCTGGTTGGTTGGTTGGTTGGTTGGTTGGTTGGTTGTCTGTGTAGTAGTAGTAGTCGGTGGTGGTGTCTTATTGTTGTTGTAGTTGTTTGAGTCTAGGAGATTGAACTCCGGTCTTCATACTTATGCTGCAAGTACTGTACCAACTAAGTTACTTCCCCAGCTCCACATGTACATCTTGAACTCTGTCTCCATTGTGATCAGCTACTGTTAACATTATTCTATTTTGAGAAAAAATAAGAATGGCCAAAAGACTTTGGGCTACCCCTTTGTCAATCACTTTAAAATAGCTTCAATTTTAAAAAATTGAAAACACTCCCAGTGTCTGAGGTTAGACAGATGTGGGTTGTCAGGGGAGTGGGAAGGAGGGCACAGATGGCTGCAAGGAAAAACTAAAATACTAATTCACTTGCCAGGATTCTCAAGGAGAGCAGGGTATGCTTCTGAGCAATTAGAGCTATCTTCCAAAGTCAGAGCTCTGCAAAGCTGGGAAAGATGAGCTATTTAAAATTTTACTTCTCTTCCACAGGGAGAAGAGAGATTGAGTCACATGTTTAACCCTTCCCAGACTTTGCAGCCATACTTATTCCACAATGATTCTTAAGTTTTACGTCCTCAGACTTCTTTATGTTCCTTAAAAAAAAAAAAAAGTTCTGTATTTTTGGAAAGTGTTCCTTGTTAGTGTGTCAGTGTCAGGTCTTAATTAAGGTTTTGATTCATTAGATCCTCTGAAGGATGTTGGTCTCCAAGGTTGCTGAAAGGACTATGCTGCAGAATATGGCATAAATCTTACCTGCAATCTGGATAGGTGATTCAGTAAAGAATATCTATGACTATCCTCTCACATTCCTGACACTGGCTGTGGCATATGTCCAAGACCTGCGAGGTAAATGAACCACTCATATACCCATTAACTTCATGCATTCATTAAATTCCTTAGCCAGTAATATTATATACCTACTATGCAGACAGACCTTGTGCGGCTGAAAGTGAAGGCACCCAAGGCTAATGGAGATTCTTTTTTATTTTACGTCCCTACCCCTCTCTCTCTCTCTCTCTCTCTCTCTCTCTCTCTCTCTCTCTCAGTGTGTGTGTGTGTGTGTGTGTGTGTGTGTGTGTGTCTGTGTGTGTCTGTGTGTTATATGAATGTGATAACATGTGAGGGGTTGAGTGTATGTTCACTTATAGATCCTAGGTTGATATCAAGAATCTTCCTAAATTTCTCCCATATTTTTTTAGTGACAGGGAGTCTCTCAACCAAAACCAGAATTCTCTGTTAAAACTAGTCTGTTAACCAGCTTGCCCTAGGATGCAGTCTACACCTTCCAAGCAGGTTTCCGCTTTAGCATCTGCACAGGTGCTGAAGATCAGAATTCCACCATCACACTTACAACACAAGCAATTAAAATTGAACCATCTTACCAGCCTGGGTTTTAACCATATAGTTGCTTCACTTTTATAGAGACATATGTATTTGTAGAGATTGTTCTAAAGAGAGATAACAAATACCAAAGTTTCTTACTTTTTTCGGCTTTTATACCATTTTAATTACATGCAAGTATTAAGGTCAGTTCTATGTTGAGGATCTAGCAATACAATAGATGCAAACAGTCAAGGAACAGGCAAGCCAATAAACACAAGTAGTCAAAGAACAAGCAAGGCAATAAACAAGTCCCATGATCACTCCCGTGATCACTGTTTCTAAGGGCTTATCAGGATAACCAAAATATCTGAGCCTATTTCACTGTCTTAGCTCAAAGTCATTTTCCTGCCTGAAGCCTCCTTCTTTGTTCTAGCATAAGATTTAGATTCCTGCCTGAAATTATTTCTTTAGCTTAATGTCAGATTCCTGCCTGAAGCACACTTCCTTGTCCTTGGCTAAAGTCAAATTCCTGCCAAGCAGCCCATTTCCTTGTCCTTGGTCAATGTCAGATTCCTTGGCCAATGTCAGACTCCTGCCTAGCTGCCCCAAAAGTTTTCCACATCTCCCACTTTTTTATTTCATAAGCAAGACTGAGACTGTTTTAGGTCATTCTGACAAGAATGCCTTACCTGTCGTGGAATATGCATTTTCAAAAGCAATGCACTTCCATCTTAGGTTGGGAAGGCTCTGTGATCTTACCCATCCTTGGCTTGCCAGGCTATTAAATTAATAACTCTGTCTGGGGGTCCATTTTCAGTTTCAGGTCATGTGCTTTGGCCACCAACATGCTGATGTTGTTAAAGACAAGCTTTAAGACAATGGGCAAGAATAAAATATTCCCAGGACAAAAAGGGCTAGCATGATCAAGCTATATATGCAATTCTTGAAGCTTGACCAAAATGAAAATATTGGCCTCAGGCCATGGATAATTTTATCAGTAGTATCTGCAGCATCAAAGCTAAGCAGAGTAGCATTCTTTAAATTTATAATCTCGCTATGCAAAGTTAAAACATCCAGAAAGGTGTTAGAATTATAACAAATACCCTACAGGTGTCTTTAAACTTTTTCCTAATTATGATGGCTAACATTGTGAATTTTAGAAGTAACACAAATCCATTGGTATTTGGCATGACACTTGAGATGGCTCCGTATTCTTAAAGTCTGAACCTCATTCCAATAATTTTAATAGAATATAAAGCATCAATTCATTGTTCCAAACACCTATCTAAATCTTCTTGTATACTCAACATATTAGTAACATTTTCTTGCTAAATGAGTAACAAAAGTAGCTGTCTTAACTTCTCATGTCAAAACAATTACAGAAGCAGTAATGCTAGCAATTAATATAATTAAAGCTGTTATATCAGCATAATCAAGCCCACTACTTTCTTGCTTTTGCTTAAAGCCTGATTCACTTCTTCAAGTACTTACAAGCTTTTTTTTAGAATACCAAGGTCCCATAATACTCAAAGTAATGAAACAAAAGCTGGTTGATAGACCCCTGTAACAGACATGCCAGGTTTCAACACATTAACACAATTAGAAAGTATATAATCAATACAACTTACATTAAATACTATAGAAGTAACAAAAGTAATTTTAACATGACAATTAAAAGAGCCTTAACACATGCACTAACACTTGTTTGAAATCCAGATCCTGACCCAACTTTATCTCTTGCTAACATAACATCAGAGAGAACTGCAGCTAACTTCCAAATATGTCTCTGAAAATGTCCAGAACTAGCCTTCCAGATGAAGACTGGTATTTCCAATATTGGATTGATTTCTAGACCAGTCCATGATTGAGTCCGAATAAGTGCTCACATTTAAGAAAAATACAAGAGTCATTATAACTTCTCTTTTTGATTCTCTGTCCCACAAGGTCTAAATTCTTGAGGCAAAGAAGCTCGTCCCATCTGGGATATAGGCAAGCAAAGGTGGGTCAGGAACATACGTCTAATCCATCCTCCTCCTAGTCACCCTTGTCAGGGCACTCAGCAAGCTCACAGGTCAGCATCATTCTTTGTCCCAGCATCAGCATGTCTCACTAAGCACTCTGACAGCCACCATGCTCCTTCAGCATCCTGCAGGAAAAAGCACAAACATGCCCTCTTCCCCATATTAAATACCTGATTGGGATCATGGCATATGCCAGTAAGTGGCTCCTTCCTTTTCACCTAGGCATAAGTATGCCTAGTTGTAAGGTGCCATAGACACTCAGCAGAAAGTTTCTTGGCATCCAAATTTTTTAAAATTTAAAATAAAAAGTACATAACTTAAATAAATTTGTGGTCTATAGGAATATACCTTCCCCTTTTTTATTTTATGAAGATATTGTTTTAAAGTTCCACGAGCCCCTTCCATAATACTTTGTCCTTGAGGATTACAAGGAATCCCAGAAATATGAGTAATATTAAATTGTTGACAAAAAGTCTCAAATGTTTGACTGCAATAGCCAGTTTCATTGTTGGTCTTAATCTGATTTGTAACAGCCAGCATAGAAACACAATGTAGGCAATAACTAATTACATTTTTAGTTGCTTCTCCTGTTAAAGCAGTTGCAACTAGAAAGCCTGAGATGGTGTCAGTAGTCACATGTATATATTTTAATTGTTCAAAATCAGAAATATGAGTAACATCCATTCACTACAATTGATTAGGTATGAGTCCTCAAGGACTAACACTATAATGTGGTACAGGTATAAACTGAGGACATTCAGGACAAGTCTTTACAATTTGACATGCACATTCTCTAGAAATACCAAATTGTTGTCTCAAGCTATTACTATTTTGATGGTGTAAAGAATGAGATTGTTTGGCTAACTGTTCCTGAGTAAGTCTTATAATCTGCCTGATATACAAATCTGCAGTGGCATTGCCCGACAGGGTCCACGCAATCCAGTATGAGCTCATAAATGTCTTATAAAGTTAAGGAACAATATGCTCTCTTAAAATGAGTTGTATTTGCATACATAAATGCAAAATTTGAGAATTAGTAGTGTATAAAAAAGGAACAGTTTTAAGTAATTGTAAACCATGAACTATATGTTAGCTATCAGTATACAAATTAAAAGCTTGATTTTTCAGCATTTCTCTTTTTTTTAATTGGATATTTTATTTATTTACATTTAAGGTCCCCTTTTACCCTGAAACCTACTATCCCATCCCCCCTCCTCCTGTTTCTATGAGAGTGTACCCCCACTAACCCACCCACTCTTGCCTCCTGGCCTTCAAATTTCCCCCGTACTGGGGCATCCAGCCTTCAAGGGACCTCCTCTCACAACAATGCCTGACAAGGCCATCCTCCCCTACATATAGAGCTGGAGTCGTGGGTCTCTCCATGTGAGTTCCCAGGCTGGCTGTTTAGATTCTGGGAGCTCTGGTTGGTTGGTATTGTTGCTCTACCTATGGGGCCACAAACCCCTACATCTCCTTCATTCCTCTTTCTAATTCCTCCATTGGGGACCCCATGATCTGTTCAATGGTTGGTTGGGAGCACCTCTGTTTATGTCAGACTCTGGCAGAGCCTCCCAGGAGACAGCTATATCAGGCTCCTGTCAGCATGAACTTCCTGGCATACACAACAGTGTCTGCATTTGATAACTGCACATGGACTGGATCCCAACATGGGGTAGTCTCTGGACAGCCCCTCCTTCAGTCTCTGTTCCACACTTTGTCTCCATATTTACACCCATGGGTATTTTGTTACTCCTTCTAAGAAAGACCAAAGCACCACCACATTGGTCTTCCTTCTTCATGAGCTTCATGTGGTCTATGAGTTGTATCTTGGGCATTGAGAGCTTTTGGGCTAATATCCACTTATCAGTGAGTACATATCATGTGTCTTCTTTTGTGATTGGGTTACCTCGTGCAGGATATTTTCTAGTTCCATCCATTTGCCTAATAATTTCATGAAGTCATTGTTTTTAATAGCTGAGTAATATTCCATTGTGTAAATGTACGTATCCATTCCTCTGTTGAAGGACATCTGTGTTCCTTCTAGTTTCTGGCTGTTATCAATAGGCTGCTATGAACATAGTGGAGCATATGTCCTTGTTATATGTTGGAGCATCTTCTGGGTATATGGCTAGAAATGGTATAGCTGGGTCCTCAGGTAATGCTATGTCCAATTTTCTGAGGAACCACCAGACTGATTTCCAGAGTGGTTGCACCATCTTGCAATCCCACCAACAATGGAGGAGTGTTCCTCTTTCTCCACATCCTCTCTAGCATCTGCTATCACCTGAGTTTTTGATCTTAGCCATTCTGACTGGTGTGAGGTAAAATCTCAGGGTTGTTTTGATTTGCATTTCCCTGATGACTAAGGATGTTCAATATTTCTTTAGGTGCTTCTTGGCCATTTGAGTTTCCTCAGTTAAGAATTTTTTGTTTAGCCCTATAACTCATTTTGAATAGGGTTGATTGTCTCAGTCTAATTTCTTGAGGTCTTTGTATATATTGGATATTAGCCCTCTATTAGATACAGGATTGATAAAGATCTTTTCCCAATCTGTTGGTTGCTGTTTTATCCTATTGACAGTGACCTTTGCCTTACATAAGCTTTGCAATTTTATGAGGTCCCATTTGTCAATTCTTGATCTTAGAGCAAAGTCATTGGTGTTCTCTTCAGGAACTTTCCCTTGTGACCATGAGTTCGAGGCTCTTCCCCACCTTCTCTTCTATTAGTTTCAGTGTATTTGGTTTTATGTGGAAGTCCTTAATCCACTTGGACTTGAGCTTTGTACAAAGAGATAAGAATGTATCAATTTGCATTCTTCTACATGCAGACCTCCAGTTGAACCAGCAGCATTTGTGGAAAATGCTGTCTTTTTTCCACTGGATGGTTTTAGCTCCTTTGTCAAAGATCAAGTGACCATAGGTATCTGGGTTCATTTCTTGGTCTTCAATTCTATTCCATTGATCCTCCTGCTTGTCTATGTACCAATACTATGCAGTTTTTTTTAATCACTATTGCTCTGTAGTACAGCTTGAGGTCTGGTATGGTGATTCCCCCAGAAGTTCTTTTATTTTTGAGAATAGTTTTCACTATCCTGAGTTTTTTGTTTTTAAATGAATTTGCAAATTGCTCTTTCTAACTCTATAAAGAATTGAGTTGGAATTTTGATGGAGATTGCATTGAATCTGTAGATTGCTTTCCACAAATGGACATTTTTACTATACTAATCCTGCCAATCCATGAGCATGGGAGATCTTTCCATCTTCTGAGATCTTCAATTTCTTTCTTTGAGACTTGAAGTTGTCATATAGATCTTTCACTTGCTTGGTTAGATTCACATCAAGGTGTTTTATATAATTTTTGACTATTGTGAAGGGTGTCATTTCCCTAATTTCTTTCTCAGCCCATTTATCCTTTTAGTAGAGGAAGGCTACTGATCTCTTTGAGTTAATTTTATACCCAGCCACTTTGCTGAAGTTGCTTAACAGGGTTAGGAGTTCTCTGGTGGAAATTTTGGTGCCACTTAAGTACACTATCATATCATCTGCAAATAGTGATATTTTGACTTCTTCCTTTCCAATTTGTATCCCTTTGACCTCCTTTTGTTGTCTAACTGCTCTGTCTAAAACTTTCAAAACTATATTGAATAGGTAGAGAGAGAGTGGGCAGCCTTGTCTAGTCCCTGATTTTCATGGGATTGTTTCAAGTTTCTCTCCATTTAGTTTGATGTTGGCAACTGGTTTGCTGTATATTGCTTTTGCTATGTTCAGGTATGGGCCTTGAATTCCTGATACTTCCAAGAATTTTATCATGAAGGGGTATTGAATTTTGTCAATTGCTTTCTCAGCATCTCCTGGGATGATCTTGTGGTTTTTTTCTTTGAATTTGTTTTTATAGTGGATTACATTGATGGATTTCCGAATATTGAACCATCCCTGTATTTTGGGGATAATGCCTACTTGATCATGATGGATGATTGTTTTGATGTGTTCTTGGATTTGGTTTGTGAGAATTTTACTGAATACTTTTGCATCGATATTCAAAAGGGAGATTGGTCTGAAGTTCTCTTTCTTTGTTGGATGTTTGTTTGATTTAGGTATGAGCATAGCTGTGGATTCATAGAACAAATTGGGTAGTGTTCTTTCTGTTTTTATGTTGTAGAGTAGTTTAAGGAGAATTGGTATTAGTTCTTCTTTGAAGGTCTGATAGAATTCTGCACTAAAACCATCTGGTACTGGGCTTTTACTGGTTGGGAGACTTTTAAAGACTTCTGTTTCTTTAAGGGTCATGGGACAGTTTAGAGGGTTTTTCTGCTCCTGATTTAACTTTGGTACCTGGTATCTGTCTAGAAAATTTTCCATTTTATCCAGATTTCCCAGTTTTGTTGAGTATAGGCTTTTGTAGGATCTGATGACTTTTTGAATTTCCTCAGTTTCTGTTGTTATGTCTCCCTTTTCAGTTCTGATTTTATGAATTTGGATACTGTCTTTGTGCCCTCTGGTTAGTCTAGCTAAGGGTTTATCTATCTTGTTGATTTTCTCAAAGATCCAGCTCTTGGTTTTGTTGATACTGTGTATAGTTCTTTTTGTTTCTACTTGGTTGATTCCAGCCCTGAGTTTGATTATTTCCTGCTGTCTACTCCTCTTGGGTGCATTTGCTTCTTTTTGTTCTAGAGCTTTCTGGTGTACTGTCAATTGGCTAGTGTGTGTTCTTTCCAGTTTCATTTTGTAGGCACTTAGAGCTATAAGGTTTCCTCTTAGTACTGCTTGCATTGTGTCCCACAAGTTTTGAGATGATGTTCCTTCATCTTCATTAAATTCTAAAAAGTCTTCAATTTCTTTCTTCATGTCTTCCTTGACCAAGTTATTATTGAGTAGGGCATTGTTTAGTTTCCACATGTATGTGGGATTTCCATTGTCTTTGTTGTTATTGAAGACCAGCCTTAGTCCATGATGATCTGATACGGTGCATGGGATTATTTCAATTTACTTGTATCTGTTGAGGCCTGTTTTATGACCAACTATATGGTCAATTTTGGAGAAGGTACCAGGAGGTTCTGAGAAGAAGGTATATTCTTTTGTTTTAGGATGAAATGTGCTATAGATATCTGTTAAATCCATTTGGGTCATAACTTCTCTTAGTTTCACTGTGTCTCTGTTTAGTTTCTGTTTCCATAGTCTGTCCATTGCTGAGAGTGGGATGTTGAAGTCTCGTACTATTATTGTGTGAGGTGCAATGTGTGCTTTGAGTTTTAGTAAAGTTTCTTTTATGAATGTGGGTGCCCTTGCATTTGTAGCATAGATGTCCAGAATTGAGAGTTCATCTTGGTGGATCTTTCCTTTGACAAGCATGAAGTGTCCTTCCTTATCCTTTTCGATAACTTTTGGTTGAAAGTCAATTTTATTTGCTATTAGAATGGCTATTCCATTTAGTTCCTGGATGGTTTTGTTCAATTCCTTCACCTGTTTGGTTGTATTTTTCTGTAATTTCTTAAGGGATTTTTGTGTTTCCTCTTTAAGGGCTTCTACATGTTTCTTGGGACAATTTGTTTGGAAAATTGTTTTCCAGCCTTTTACTCTGTGGTAGTGTCTGTCTTTGCCACCAAGGTGTGTTTCCTGAATGCAGCTGGGTCCTGTTTATATATCCAGTCTATGGCTTTTTATTGGAAAATTGAGTCCATTGATGTTGAGAGATATTTTAAAAAGTGATTCTTGCTTCCTGTTATTTTTGTTATTAGATGTGGAATTATGTTTGTGTAGCTATGTTCTTTTTGGGTTTTTTTGGAAAAAAAAGATTACATTCTTGCTTTTTCTAGGTGTAATTTCCCTTCTTGTGTAGGAGTTTTCCATCTATTATCCTTTGCAGGGCTGGATTTGTGGAAAGATACTGTGTAAATTTGGTTTTGTCATGGAATATCTTGGTTTCTCCATCTATGGTAATTCAGAGTTTTTCAGGATAGAGTAGCCTGGGCTGGCATTTGTGTTCTCTTAGGGTCTGTATGTCATCTGTCCAGGATCTTCTGGCTTTTTTAGTCTCTGATGAGAAGTCTGGTATAATTCTGAGAGGTCTGCCTTTATAAGTTACTTGACCTTTTTCCTTTACTACTCTTAATATTCTTTCTTTGTTTTGTCCATTTGGTATTTTGATTATTATTTGATGGGAAGAATTTCTTTTCTGGTCTAGTCTATTCAGAGTTCTGTAGGCTTCTTGAATGTTCATGAGCATTTCTTTCTTTAGGTTAGGGGAGTTTTCTTCTATAATTTTTTAAAGATATTTAATGGCCCTTTAAGTTGGGAATCTTTACTCTCATCTATACCTATTATCCTTAGGTTTGGTCTTCTCACTGTGTCCTGGATTTCCTGGATGTTTTGGCTTAGGAGCTTTTTGCATTTTCTTTGACAATTGTGTCAATATTTTCTATAGTATCTTCTGCACCTGAGATTCTCTCTTCTATTTCTTGTATTCTGTTGGTGATACTTACATGTATGTCTCCTTATCTCTTCTCTAGGTTCTCTATCTTCAAGGTAGTCTCCCTTTGTGACTTCTTTATTGTTTCTACCTCCATTTTTAGATCCTGGATGGTTTTGTTCAATTCCTTCACCTGTTTGGTTGTGTTTTTCTGTAATTTCTTAAGGGATTTTTGTGTTTCCTCTTTAAGGGCTTCTACCTGTTTACCTGTGTTCTCTTGTATTTCTTTAAGGGTATTATTCACGTTCTTCTTAACGTCCTTAATCATCATCATAAAAAGTGATTTTAAACCTGAATTTTGCCTTTCCGGTGTGATGGGGTATCCAGGATTTGCTATGGTGGGAGAACTGGTTTCTGATGATGCCAAGTAACCTTGGTTTCTGTTGCTTACGTTCTTGTACTTGCCTTTTACCATCTGGTTATCTCTAGTGCTACTCTGAGAGTAGCTTGTCTCTCCTTTTATCTTGGTTGTGTCAGAACCCCTTAGAGTCCAGTTGTCTCTGTGATCCTGTGATTCTGAGATCATGGGTGTAAGAGCCCCTGGGAGTCAGGCTGCCATTGGGATCCTGAAATCCTGGTGTGACCAAACTCCTGAGATCCTGTATCCAATGATCCTATGTTCCTGTTTGTGTTAGAGCTCCTGGTAGTCCAGCTTCCTCTGGGTGTTGTGGGATTGGGTGAAGAGCTGGCGTCCAAGGTCTACTCAGGGCACCTGTGCAGACTGGAAAGAACCCATGTCACTGGCCAGGCAGGGATTCCTGGGTCCCTGGGGGGGGGGGTCTCAGTTACTCCCTGTTTGTGATAGGTGTAGTGGCTTCCTCACCTACAATCCTGGGCATATTAGAGGTCCTGGGAGTCCATCCTCCTCTGGGTATTGTTGGATTGGGTGCAGAGCTGACACCCAAAATCTGCTCAGGGTACTGGTGCAGACTAGAAGGACAATGCCAAAGTTTCTACAATTCACATCATCAAATAAAGTCAAAAAGAGCTGGTCAAATAAAAAAATACTAATATTTCACAACTAAATCATGTGTAACTTAGTAAAAGGCCAGTGAAACTAATAGTCTTAAAAACAAAAGGAGAAGAATTTCTTAATAAGTAAGGTAATCCTAAAATGTGTACCTTTTTCTTTTTTTTTTTTTTTGGTTATGTAGGGGGTGGTGAATCTTTTTTTCTTGAAGTTATATGGAAACTCAAGAAAATACTGGAGAGATGGGTCAGAGCTTAAGAGCACCTGCTGTTCTTCCAGAGAACTTAAGTTCAGGCCTCAGTACCCATGCAGAAGCTTCCAACGGTCTCTAACTCCAGTCCTGGAGGATATGATACTCTCTTCTGGCTTCTGTAAACATTGCACTCATGTGGGACATCAACATACATTCAGGCAACATACCCTACACATAAAAAAAATTAGTAAATTACAAAGAAAAACTTGGGAATTGTTCACATACGGACCAGGATTGGGTTTATGATTCTCAGGTGTACTTAAGTTCTCCGAGCAGGTGAAGTTATCTGCATGAGGTAGAAGGTTGCTTAGGATCCCACTTTTATCCTACTGTGTCTTATCTCCACCCATCTGAATGGTAGTGCTCTGAACCATTGTGTTCTTGGATGCATGCACTGTGTGCACACAGAGCTGGATATCATGCTCTAAGTCTCATCCGGTTTCTATGTGAATGTATATATGTATAATCTATAAGAACTCCTATAACTCTGAGCCAGAAGCAGATCCTCACCAGACATGAGTCTGCTGGGACCTTGATTAGGAACGTTTCAGTCCCAGCAACTGGGAACAATTTCTGCTGTTTATAAAATACACACTTCATGGTGTTTTTTTATAAGAGCCTAAAGGAGTAAAACTTCAGTTTCTCTCCCAGAACAGGAACCCCCATCTTTTATGAAAATGATATTTTTTTCATAATGGTGGTTTGCTTTCCAATTCAACTGTAGAGTTGCTTTTTTACATGAGCATTTTACTCTGTCATTTTCCTCCATGAGTGATGACAAGTAGAATATTCTGTGCTGGGTTCAATGCTCTGGCTTTTGTATGCATTTAATTCCAATAAAAATAGGACCATATAGCTCCTATTAGTATCCTTTTTCTATAATATTGATAATTAGCATTGACCGGAGTCTTGCTTTATGCCATGTACTTTATAGGTTGAATTAACCTTGTTTTTAACTGTATATAACTGTATCAGGGAAGGGGTATTGACCAACTTTTCTATGTTTCTACCTTCTTTGACTTACTCTCTTCAGTAACCCGTGACTCTTCATTCCTTTCAAAACATACATTTAGAAGCAGCTGGTTTGCATTAATTATAACTGGTAACTCAGAGACTATCTAGTACTCTTTGGTACTCCACACCCAATACAAATGTCTTCATCTCATCTTTCCCCCTTAGTTCACACAAGTATAAAGTAAAATTGAACATCACTACTGCTCTCTGATAAATTGTGCTCTTATTTGTCCTTTATGTTGCTTACTGCCTACATCCTCTAAGCCTTACCTACATGCCTGTTCTTACCTGACCACACTGTTTCTATACCTATCTTTTTTTTTACTTCTAATTTGCTAAGTACTTAACCATCAATAGTTTTCCAAGGGAAATATGTCTTAAATGTATCGGTATACATTGTAAATGACTTAAATACCAACAACATTAAATACTCTTCAAAGGGAATACATCTAATTTAAATTCTTTCTGTTGAAACAAGGCTATATTGTCTCAACTCTATTGGGAATTACTGATTCATTTAACAAATAAATATTAAGTGAGAAAAAGTAATTAAAATTTTAAGATACAAGCAGGTAAAGTAATATGGTTCAATAAGGCAAGAGTTATAATTGAATGAACTGAACCCATTGGGAATGTCATATACAACCATGACTAAAGAAGCTGAGCCTCTTGATTCTGCCTTAGCAGACTTAGATTAGCTTGACTTTAATCCTGGATGTCTTTAGTGAAGTTATTGAATCCTTCAGTGTTGCCACTTCTTAATCTACTATTCAGGAATATAAACAGGGGTATATTAATATTCTTTAACCATATAATTTTTGAAAAAAATAATCTTTAAAAAATATGTATGTACTTTAAACTGGTTTACAGAAAACACTCATTAATATTGATTATTGTTTAGAGCAGAACAAATTGTGTGATTTCTATTATCAAGGGTTTTTTTTTTCAGTAAGCAATGACCAGACCATGGAGTCAAAGTATACCAGAAAAGGTAGAAAAGCAATTTCACATTGGGGTTATTTGAAACATTTCCAAATAACAACAAAATTAAGGCTTCTACTTTTCTAGTCTTGCTAAATGCACCCTCTACTCTGTGTGTGTGTACATGTTCTGGTGTGAGCACTCTGTGTGCATGTCCATGTTCTGCTGTACACACATGTCCTGATGCATATACATGTTACGATGTGTGCAGTCAGTGTATGTGCACATGTTATGATGTGTGCGCATTGGTATTTAAGCATGTGAAAGCCAGAGGCTTCTTTCTCTATTCCTCTTCATTTTTTGATGTTTTTAGTTTATTTATTTTTCTGCTACAGAAGTCTCCTATTGAACCAGAAACTCACTGATGACAGTCCACTCCCTGGCTAGTGAATCCCAAGTGATCCTCTTGGGTACCAACACACATAGCTCTTACTTCCATTCTGGAGACCCAAACTCAGAATCTCATGCTCACACAGCAAGCAATCCATGCAGTGAGCCATCTCTTAGATTCACCTTGCCTAGATTTTAACATTTCTTCATGAGCTTTTAATGTAGAAAGAAGTGGCCAATGGCATTTTCCCAATAGTGGCGTCAGGTCATTGTAAGAGAACAGTATTGACTCAGAAACTCCAAGACCAAATCTCAGCACAAAAGAGATATAGCAGCCCGAGAGGAAGGGGCAGGGATAAGGAACAGGGACAGTAGATGGAGAACAAAAGAGAATGGGAAGGGGACAAGGGAGAGGGACAAGGTGTATTTGTCTTAGAGTGGGACAAAGGACTACCTCTGGATGGAGAAGAAACAGACACAGTACATGGGCAAATGACATTTCATAAAGGTAAAGTTGGAAATCCCTTGTTAGGATGAAGTGTTTAATTTTAATTGACCACAGTAATTATGTGAGTCAAAGGAGATTTTTGATTGCTGGCCTGCAACACTTTGATAGCTGGACCATAGTAGTCAGCCTCAGGAGGAGGAAATGACCATATAAGGGAATGGACCTTAGGGGCTAGCTTTAGGAATTAACATAATAATTTACATTATCACATATAACACGTTTTTGCAAAGCAGAGTGATTTAGGGAAAAGGGCAAGACCTGGCAGAGCCATGCAAGCCAGAGTCCCTTCAGTCTATCATCTTTCCTGCTTAACTTATCATGATGGATGATACCTTTTTATTCATTCTATTAGGTGGTAGAGTCTCTCTTTACTCTGCTGTGAACTTAGTCCCATACTCTTTACTTAACCATAAGTGTAGAACAGAAGTAGTTTCTAAAGATTTATCAAAAAGATGTCTGCACTGCACTCTGCAGTCTTTAACACTTGCTCGTAGAAACTGGCCATCAAGCTGTAAGGAGGCTTAAATTACCCCATGCAGAAAGACCACAAAGAAAGGCTGCATAAAGGTGCTTAGCCAACCATCTAGCTGAGAGTCTAGTAAATTGCTAGTATTAGTTACTAAAATTTTTTGGCTGCTATGACCAAATGCTTTCAACTGATTATTTTATAAACAACAGAAATGTGTTCCTTATAGTTCTGGAGGCTATAAAATCTAAGATTAAGGTATCAGTTTGTTCAATGTCTGATGGGGATCCATTTCTCATGCCCAGTATCTTCTACCTCCTTCTTCATGTTTTATTGGGGCTGGCTAGTTCCTTAGGGTCGCTTTTACAAGTCACTAATCTTAACTATGAAGGTAAACTCCCATACCCTAACACTATCACTATGGTAACATCATGAGAACTTGGGGGGGATAGAACACATTCAAATCACAGAAATGAACCCCCAAAGTGAAAATACTTCCAGTTGATTCCAGCAGCCACCTGCCATGTCACTTCCAGACTTTAGTTTTTCCCAAATGAGATCCCAGACATTATGGATCCGATGTCAAATGCTTCTGCTTTGAACCCTTTCATGAATTCCCAATCAACAGAATTTAAGAGCATAATCAAATGGATGTCTTTCCCACTGAGCCGTGAGACAGTTTGTGACTCATAAATAGCAGCTAAGACAGGTAGCTCTTCTTCACTTTGTATGGAGACAGATATGGATTGCATGCGTCCATTGTGGTCACCATTTTCCTTCCTAAGAGGTTACCTTTATACAAAGACCCTGGAGAAGCCAACATAGGCAGGCATCACACAGTATTGAGAGACTTTGTCTAGGTATTAATGTCAGGAAAGTGATCCTGAGGTGATGGTAAGGAAGAAGAAAGAGAAAGGTTCCCAGTTAGTTATTGATGTGACCTGCTGCCTCATCCCCTCTGAGACCTGTTCTACAGCCATGCTGCTTTGTTTAACATGTAACCATCAGAGTTTTCAGATTCACTTTTTCAAAATACTTCTTTGCACAAACAAGTGTTTATTTTTAAGATATATTTTTATTATTTATGTGTATGTATCAGTGTGGGCATCTATGCATATACTACGGGTACCTGCAGATGATAGAAGAGGGCATCAGGTGCCCTGGCACTGGAGTTACAGGCAATTGTGAGTCACTTGATGTGCATGCTGGGAACTCAATTTCAATAGTTTGAAAGACAAGCAAGTAAACGCTCTTATTGCTGAGCCGTCTCTCTAGCCCCTCAAACAAGTTACTTTAAATGTATTCCTTTGTGTAGTTTGCTTCTATCTAGAAATATAGTCTTAATGCCCTTTCCAAAGATGCCTCAAGGGCCTCACCCAGAAAAGAAAGATGAGAGATGCCACCGACATGGGTACTTGCCGTGGTTCCGCTCCCCACCAAAACACACAACAGAGAGTAGGGTAAGTATTTTCTGGTTGAATGAATGATCCAGGCTTTGTTCATTTAAATTCTTGTCCTCTTACCGCCTCTGCTCATCTGGGCCTCAAAGTTCCCCAGAATACAAGGTCCAGAGGAAAGAATAGAAAGGAGGGAGATGGTAAAGAGTTCACCAAACCACAGCTTAGAGAACACTTTTTAATGAAATCTGATATTTGCAGAAATGTCCTGCTGCTAGAAGTTGAACAGTTGGGACTGAGATCTGGTTTGGGCCTCAGATATCTTTTGGGAGTTTCATAATGGATCACAGCTGCTCCCAAGAGAGATGATTTCCTGACATTGCTGAAACAAAAAGACGGCTATATTTTGCAGCTTTGCTACCCACTGACCTCAACTGGCCCTAGCCTATGGGGAAGTGGTTTGACTTGGGTAGAAGCATGAAGACTTAACAAAGTTAAGAGCATGTCTCTCTGGTGCTGATATATAAACACCCCTGGGAAAACCCCAGGACTATTTGTAGAGAGCAAACTTTAGCCAGAATAAATACTTTGTGGTAACTCAGAATATACCTAACAAACCTTAAAGCCATCTGTATGCCATAACTACTTTTAGCACGAAAAGACATAATTGGAAAGAAACATTTGTTCAGGACTCTTCCCATCTCTATGAAAGCGTCCTAGCCCATACCTTCTGTATATTTACATAAAGCCCTCATTGACAAGTTCCTCATTGACTTAGATACTGTTCTATTGATGAAAAGAGAAACCAAGACCATGGCAACTCTTATAAGAGAAATCATTTAACTAGGGACTGGATTACAGTTTCAGAGCCTTAGTCCATTATCTTCATGACAGGAATACGGTAGCATATAGCCAGACATGGTGCTGGAGAGGTAGTTAAACATTCCATTCTGATCTGCAAGCAGAGAAGAATAAAAGAAACCCAGCCTGGCATGGGTAACAAGGCCACACCTACAAAATCACACCTCCTAATCCTTCTCTAACACCACTCCCTGTTGACTAAGCATTAAAATACATAAGCATAAAATATAAAATATAAAAACTCTATAGGGGTCTTTCACATTCAAATCATCACAATCATGTTGATTGACAGCTTTTGACATGCATGGTGGAAAAGGATAAAATAATTTAATCAATGGCTTATATTTTTGTATTGTGAAACCATACCACATGTATTATAAACGGAGTTGTGATCATCTCTGGCAAATAATAGAAGTGAGAATATTGAAAATTGCATCTTCATTCTAATGTTCTGCTATTGTTAAATACGATTTGCCCCCCACCACACACACACACACACACACACACACACATAGGAACAGATGTCTGAACACTTGATCTTTGGCTAAGGGTGTTGTTTGGGAAGATTGTAGACCCTTTAGGGGTGGAGCCTTGCCGAAGGAAGTGGGTAACTAGAGATGGGCCTTGAGGTTGAATAATCTGGCCTCACTTTCTTTTCACTGTCTTGCTTCCTGACTTCATATGCAGTGTGGTCCTCTGTCTCCTACTAGAGCAATAATGTCTTCCCTGCCATGGTGAATCGTACTGTCCTCCAAAATGAAACAAAATTAATTCTTGCTTCTCAGAAGTATTTGGTCAACAACAACAAAAAAGTAATTATTAATTTAGTATTTAGTAAATATTAAAAATGGGTACCAAGAAATAGGTTGGTTGCTGCAATAAAACTGACCATGTGGTTCATAGATATTTGGAGCTAGTTTGTAAGACTAATGCAGAAGTTTGGAACATTGAACTAGAAAAGCCCTAAGATGCCATGAACAGAATTTAATTGGCCATCTCATGGGAGTTTGATAGACAAGAAGAATGAGAGAAATGCAAGTGATGGAAGCCCAGCTCATGAGGTTTCAGGGAGGAACATGATCCTATTGGGATCTGGGCTAGAGGCCATTCAGGCGATATTCTGACAATCTGTCTTCATTCTGCTTCTATCCTGGGAACGTGAATGAGGCTGAACTTGAAAGAAACAGGTCAATGTGTTTTGCAGAGAAAATTTCAAGGCAGGATAGCATTCAGGTGGTCATATGACAGTTCTTCTTCCTGTCATTATCCAGATCTATAATGAAATAGTGCTACAAGTCTGGCAGAAAGACATTTTAGAACTACAATTTGATGGGGAACAAAGCATGAGCTTAAAGCTAGAAAAGAGGTTGTAATTGTTAAAGAGACGAGACCTATTAAAGAGAAACCCTCTGCTCTGTATATGCTGGAACAATGAGAAACTTGCCCTTAGGTCAAGATTCCACCAATCAAAAACTCAAACCTCCTATTTATTATTTGAAAGGAAAGAGTTTAAATTGATAATGTCACAAAAAGTGTTCCGTGTTGTAAACAATTGCCTAGGGAAGTAATTTTGCAGAAGCACCCACCAAAGTATCTGCAGGCTTCTATAGTTTTGTTTTGAGGGAGCTTGACTCTATCCAAATCTGGCAACAGAACTTGGCAGCATCCTTCATACAATACTGGTTTTTGATGTACCATTGAGGGGTTATGATATCTTGTTGTACAATTTCAGAGAGCTGTTGAGGCCACCTATTTTGTAAGGAGAATTTAGGCTGAAAAAGAGGCCTTGAAAACCCATTACATGAAGCTGTTAAAGTTCAGCCTTGGTTGCCAAAGAGACTTCAGGATAGCAGAGATGCCAGGACCATGAGATTTCTACTGAAGAAAGGTATATATACAGAAAACCACTAGCCCTAAAGGAAGGATATATGTCCTATAGGTACCAGAGTTGGAAGAACAGGGCTGGAGGTGTACTGTTACCAAAGTCCTTTACGTACAAGAAGATTCCAACACGAGTTCCAGACAGATTCCAAAGAGCTGAAGGATTTGATGTTTGCCCTTCTGGATCTTGGTCTTGCTTTGGTACAATCTTTTTTTTTTTTTTTTTTTTTTTTTACTGTGTCCCAGTTCTCCCTTTGGAGGATGGGAATGTTCACTTTGTTCCATTGAATATTAAACCTATGGAACTTATTTTTTTACATTATGGGGACTAAAAATTAAGAAATTGTTTTGAGTCTCAGAAGACTTTGTCCTTTGACCTTTGCAAAGTGTCGGTATAATAGAGACCACTGGGACTTTTAAAGTTGGAATGAATGAATTTTGCTTCGCTGCTTCATGGACACCAGGAGCAGAACATTAGATTATGAATGTGAAGTATACATCATGGAGTCATGCGTTTGAGCATTTGGTTCTCAGTTGGTAGAGTTATTTGGGAAGGTTGTTAAAGCCTTAGGAGACAGAACCTCAATAGAGGTCGTGGGTCACTGGGAGTAGGCCTTGAGCTTTCATAGCCTAACTCCACTTCTTGTTTAATCTCTCCACCTTTTAACTTCCCATGCACTGTAATCAAATGCCTCCCACTCCTGCAGCCAGATTTCTCCCACTGTGATTGACTACATCCTGGTGACTGTAATCCACGTAAGCCTTTACATCTTCAACTTGTTTCCTATTAGGTATGTGATCATAACTACATGGCAAATGAGTAATACATTTTTTTTCTGAATTTTCAGCAAAGAAAGATGATACCAGCTATTTTCATTTTTGTCCAAACAGAACAACATGTTCTGGTGTAGTTGATCTAAACTTAGAGTGGTCCACCATTTCAGTTTGTCCATGTCTCAGGAAACCCCTGAGACCCAGACAAGACACTTGATAACCTGTAAGCCAAAAGAATAAATTAGTAAACTACAGTTCCCAGCAGCTCGTTAATGGTAAAAAATCTAAAATTTTCTGCCCTTTTCTAATAAAAGACAAATTTCTCTAAGGAAAAGACATTAACATTTTAGTAAAGATTACTTATCAAATAATTCCAGGTTATTCATTAATTTAACAATATTTATTAATAGTATATTACGTGGGATAAGGTTCTGGGGACATGATGATAAATAAGCCAGACATTAAAGAAAGAAAGAAAAAGCAGTCTAGAGGGGGTGGGGGGTGGGGGACAAAAACAAGCAGGCATTAAAATCAAAGCAAGATAGTTCCATAATTTTTTTCTATACACAAGAGTAGTACAGCACACACAGAAGAGTAAATCCTGACCTTGGGAGGACAGGGCAGATGTCTGTGTAAGGGAAGGGTATCTGAGACCTAAGGCAACCAGGAATTAATAAGGTAAGAAGTAAATGTAAACGAAAGATAAGCCATGGAAGCAGAATATCAAGGCAACAATTGTCTCCTGAGGTGGAAGCTTTAAGTAATAGTTGTTAGTAAAAAAATGGGATAGATGAAAGTAGAAAGGGTTCATACTGCAAGTGGGAAACCTTAAGTATTGAAGTGGAGGATGTGGAAATGAAACATTGGGCAGATGAATGTTGTCTGAAAAAGTTTAGGGAAACTTGGTTTTCTAAGCAAATAGTCAGTTAAAGAAGACAGTAGACACAGGTGACATGAAAAGAGAGGAGAAAGAACTTAGGGTTAAAGATTTAAGAGGGGATAGCAGCATTATGGAGAAGAGGAGAATGTAGGCTAATTGTTTAAGGGAAATTTGAAGAGAAGGACCATGCATCAGTGGACAATGCTTCCCCCAGAAGACATGGATTGCTAAAAGAAAGTCTTACGAATACCTCCTCATGCATTATTGATGAGAAAGCCCCAGACACCAAAAGGAATAGAGCCTATTACTAGTACTCTTGATTGTCCACCTTAACTAGACTGCCAGAACCTGTTGCTGAAGATACCATTTGTTTTGGATGCAAGACATAGAGAAGTGTGTGTGTGTGTGTGTGTGTGTGTGTGTGTGTATGTGTGTGTATCAAGCCACAAGTTATTATGCAAGCTGCTGGGAAACAAATGATATCAATGAGCTTACTCAGCCTGGACCCCTGCATGTTATTATTCTGTCCCACTAACATGATGTGTTCACTGTTTCAGTAGTAGCATAAAGATTATGGTGAGGTAGTGGTTTGAATATGGGTGACCCATAGGGAGTAGTATTGTTAGAAGATGTGGCCCTGTTGAAGGAAGCCTGTAGGCGTAGTCTTTGGAGATTTCCTTCTATGCTCAAGCTCCACCCATTTTAGAAGACAGCTTCCTCATAGCTGCCTGAGGATGCCAGTCTTCTGTCTGCTTTTAGATCAATATGTAGAACTCTTGGCTCCCTCTTTAGCACCATGTCTGCCTGGACGCTACCATGCTTCCTGCCATGATGATAATGAACTGAACCTCAGAACCGTTAAGCCAGGCCCAATTAAATGTTGCCCCTTATAAGAGTTGCTTTGGTCATGCTCTCTCTTCTCAGCAATAGAAACCCTAACTAAGTCAGGTGGTAACTACTCTATGCTGATTGAATATAAGCTCTTCTCCACTGGAGGGAGTTTGTGCTTAGTACTATAATCCTACCAATAAGCCCAAGACTGGGAAATCATAGGTTCTGGGGGTGGAGTGGCATACTTGTTCTTGCATTGCTCAGTGGTCATGCTGCCAAACTACATTATAAATATTTATGTTTATGGTCACAGATTTGTGCTACTCTCAACTACGGACAAAGAAGGTTCTCTTTTCAAAGGGTAGCAGTTAATGCAAAGATTCTCAACCAGCCAAAGCGCTTGTATAATAACTCTCGAGCTTTGAACCACAGATGAGTCTTCTATATCAGCCTTCCGCCATCCCAGACTTGGGAATTTTGATAGAAGAGGATAGAAAATAGTGTACGAGTGAGTGGTTGAGGAGGAGAGCTGGGAAATGCAAACTTTCTGACATGACCAGGATGATCATGCATCAACTCACAGCAGCTCTGCTTAACCACACAAGACTTACACAAGATCAAGACAGCCAAAATTCTAGCACAAATATGGGAGGAAACCCCTAGGCTATATCCCTATTGAAAGAGTTACTGGCAACTGATGTCTGCTGAGGGAAAGTCCCTTTCCTTTGGGATGTGGCTGCTGGTAAGTTACTCATGCCTCAGTGGATGGACACAATCATGTATGCATATGGGCAGAACTGATTAGATTTGGGGGTTCATGAACAAAAAATATGAAAGATTAAAAAGTGTATAGAAAGTTGAGAAGAAGATAAAGTAAGAGGCACCAAAAGGAGTTGGAGAGAAATGGTAGTGAATGAATGTGATCAGTAAACATTGTATAAATGTCTGAAACTTTCAAATGATAACATAAAATCAAATGTTATCCAGTTAAAGAATACTGAAATGTGTACAAAAATGTGTGGAACAGGAAAAAAATTCACATGGAATGAGGTAACCCAGGCACAGAAAGACAATACCTTGAGTTTGTGTTTGAATGTAGATCCAATATTGAATCTTCAGATTTGTGTATTTAACTTGGAGTTCTTGCAGAATCCAGGAAACTAGAAAAAAATCATTGGGTGGTATCTCCCTTAAGGAGAGAGACATTAGAATGTAAACAGCTTGAAAATAGAGGGGGAAAATACTGGGTCAAAAAGGTTAAGCCCCTCGAAGGTCTGAGTAGTATAAATTCGGAGGCCAGCATCTGGATTTGAACTTCTAACAGCAGACATCACAGGTGATTCATTTTTACCTGGAAAAGAAAAAGAAGGGAATTCTTAGGGAGATTTCTGTTTCCTGGATGTAAATGGTTATTCATTTTATTTATGGTTGGGCCTGGCTTTGTGGGGCTATCTATTTATTTCATTAATCTTTTTGGTAGCCAATTAACTGTGCCTTCTGTGGTATCAAACAGGCATAGCAATCCTCAGCCCCATAAGGGAACTGGGTCTGGGCTATTCCCTTTAAGGGTAAGAGGGTCCTTCCCCATATCTGTGGCATAGTTTTTATTGGTCTCGGTGATGCCACAGGCAGTCAGCAGCAGATTTGCCATGAGCTTTCAGTTTTAGAGAGTTAAAAGTGAACAAGGCATGATGGAGAGTATTTCAGGGGGACTCCTTCTGGGGGGTACCGTTCCGCCTCTTTTGTTTTTAAAGCCAATTTTTCAGAGTTCTTGTAAAATCAGGGCAGAAGCACCAACAGTCACTCCTTCTACACTAAGAGAGTCATGCGGACATTATTTAAAGCAATATAAATCTATATTAATAATCTCTTTTATCAAAGGACTGTTATAGCACCGCCAACAACTAATCAGACTATATAATATATCAATTAATAATAGCTTCTTGTACTTTTGTGAGATTACTTCTCTTCTGTCAATTAATTGTTGAGAGAAATTAGGAGTTACATCTCTCTTGAGAATATTAAACAGAGACTTAAGTTCTTTTGTGGAGAGCTTAAAATAAGATCTTAGCCAGTTAGCATTTCCTAGAAACTTTTGAAAATAATATGAATTATGTAAACTCTCTCTCTTTTTTTTCAGACCCTTTATCTGTTTTTTTTTATTGGATATTTTACATATTTACCTTTCAATGTTATCTCCTCTCCCATTCTCCCCCAAAATCCCTTATCCCATACCCCCTCCTCTTATTTTTATGAGGGTGTGCTCCAAACAACCTCCCAGTCCCATCTCCCTGCTCTCGAATTCCCCAATACTAGGGAATCCAAACTTTCGGGGACCATGGCCCTCCACTCCCACTGATGTCTGACAAGGCCACCCTCAATTACCTATATAGGTGGAGACATGAGTCCACCTCATATATAAGGGAGCTTTGTGTTCTCAGGCTGGAGGTTTAGATTTTGGGAGCTCTGGTTGAAACTTTTGATACTCCTTCTAGAAAGGACCAAAGCACCCACACTTTGGTCTTCTTTCAATAATGCATGAGGAAGTATTTGTAAGACTTTCTTTTAGTAATCCATGTCTTCTGGGGGAAGCATTGTCCACTGATGCATGGTACTTCTCTTCAAATTTCCTTCTTCTTCTTCTTGAGTTTCATGTGGTCTATGCATTGTGTCTTAGGTATTGTGAGCTTTTGGGCTAATATCCACTTATCAGTGAGTGCATACCATGTATGTTTTTTTGAGACTGGGTCACCTCACTCAGGATGATATTTTCCAGCTCCATCCATTTGCCTAAGAATTTCATGAACTCATTGTGTTCCTGCTGTGTAATTAAAATGATGTGGTACCTATGCTGATATCCATAAGACAATACTGCTCTCAGCTTTAAAGAGTGTTCTCTTCAATGAATAAGAGTGATTACAGAAACTGATAGCTGATATTGGTAGTCAAAATAAGCAAATATATACTATGCCCTCTAAGGCTTAGGGAAAATTAAAGGATAGGGTAAAACTAACATAAGAGCAAAATTAATTATTTAATATTAAAAAATTTTAAAATGAAGAAAATGGCTGGAAATATCTTCTGTGCATGGCACAGCCCTTGTATCATGTTGCCATGGTAACTGGAGTTGCCTACCCTGAATCTGTACAATACAGAGCCTGGATAGGACCTGTCATTAGTTTGAGGAGGGACTCATGGATCCCTATCTCTCCTTGGTGAACTATTGACCACTGGTAAAGGGACCATCATTATCTTTAGTTGAGTACCCAGACAAGCCTACCAGGTTTTCATGGACAGTTCCAAATCACAGTCACACTAACAGCCCTGGATACACTCAGTGGGACACAAAACAAAGCAAAAAGACACAGCTGTGAAAGAGTGACCTGTACAAGAAATTAAGTGTTGAGCAGGGTAGAAGATAGACAGAAGAAAGTAGGTATGACAATAATATTAAGAAATTCTAAACATATTTTAAAAGTTATAGAAATATATTTGCAGCATAATGCTAATTTAAATTGCACTATCCTAAGACATATGGATATGCTTTCAGAGATCTTCCCCAAACTTTGTTATTATTATCAT
The DNA here is from genome assembly GCF_004785775.1 of Grammomys surdaster. NCBI lineage: Eukaryota > Metazoa > Chordata > Mammalia > Rodentia > Muridae > Grammomys > Grammomys surdaster. The sequence goes on from NW_021604565.1 coordinate 28,342,000, forward strand.
CAATGTTTGGCCAAAAAATTTTAACTGGTATTTCAAATTGCATTTATTTTCTTAATTGTATAGTGTGTTCAAGTGTTCTAAACTTGGAGGCAAGTCTAGAACTCAAATTAGCCCACATTTGGTGGAAGATGGCTACATTATAGAAATGTCCCTGGGACTCAAACACATGGCTCTTTTGTACTTTTTTTGGGGGGGGGGCTTTATTCTTGAGGATAGAAGGGCAATCAACTTGCTCCAAGATAACATTGGTACAAGGTTTGCAAAAGGAGAGCCAAATTCTATAATAGAATTGTGTATGGTTTGGTGAAATAATGATAAAAACTATTAGATTAGAATAGGCATAGCAAAGAAAAGTGATGAGATCCATTAGTAATGTCTGCTATGAAGTTACTGATCACAGGCAACAATATGGAGAGTGGTCATTATCTTCCTCTATCCTTTTTAGCTCTAGTGCTCTGCCAATGTTTTACTCTTTGATATGACCATTTAATTCATCTCAATTCACAGAAGATATTTATTAAGCAAATACGTAGTGAAATGGTGGCATTGCTTCATTCCACACCTTTCTATCCCTCTATATCACATAAAGCTTCAAAAAGCTCACAACGAATCACTTTTTAAAGGACAGCCAGTAAATGTTTTGGTATAGTCTCTCTTCTGCCTTTTTATCATTGGTAAGTGGCTCAGGCTTTTAAAGACACTTTACCTTACCATCAGAATATTATTTCAATAACTCATTTCCTGGAGATGTTTGAAACATGGTTAATTATTGTGGGAATTTAAATACAGTGTCAAAATAAATGATAGCAGGATTCTCTGGTCAGGCTCAAGGTTAAAGGCAACCACATTACCTAACTATAGAGAAACATAATCATTCCTTTTCCCACAGATAATGAAGGTCTTCCTGTCAGCCTACAGGAATCCCATTCCCTTCTCCTCCAGTGTAACCAGACACTTTGCCACAGAGAAATAACATTCTTCTGCTTGGCTTGGCCTCAGGGTAATCAGTCAAGGCTAGGCAAGGCCAACCTCCAGTGCTACAGTAACCACAGAAACCACAAGAGAGCTTGGGAGGAGCACGTGATCTAGACAGTCATCATTTTCAACACAGGGAAATGAAGTCACACAGCCTTAGCTCTCATGAAAATCAAGTGTTGAAATATAGAATTAGAAACAAATGTTCTCCCCAAGGAGAAATGTTACCTTGAGAAGACAAGACTCAATTCTAGATCTCTGAGTAAGGAAAAGTAAGCCCAATGAGACAGATTGGTGAGACCCAGTACAAACCAGAATGTCCCAGTCTCATAGAAAGTAAAGACAATATGACACTACAGGGGGAATGATATTGTCATCTGAAGTAAAGTTTTCCCTAAAGAAATAATGAATCACCCTAGTCCTGGAAGAGTGGAAACCCCAGAATAAGAGAAATAATAAAAATAATGAAATAATGAAAGCATTGAAAAATAATTCCTGTCTGCAAGCGTAATAGAATATCATTAATAGTGTTAGAGATTGGTGCTTGCCCATGGGATGGGTCTTTGGTTGGGCCAGTTAATGCTTGGCCATTCGCTCAGCCTCTGCTCCATCCCCCATACCTGTATTTCTTATAGACAGGATAAATTTGGGGTTGAAAGTTTTGAAGGGATGAGTTGGTATCTCTATCACTACAGTGGGGTTCCCATCTGGCTACAGGAGGTGTCCTCATCAGTTTCCATATCCCCAATGTAGTGTATCACAGCTAAGGTCACCCCTATTGATTCTTGGGTCTCTGTCTCATCCTGGAAATGCCTCCATCTCCTCACCCCCATCAGTTGCAAGTTTCCATTTATCTACATGGCCATCTAGCCATCTCCCCTGTCCTTCCCCACACTTGATCCTGAACCTCTCATTCTCCTCCCCATAACCCCTCCAACCCAGTTCCCTCCTTTTATCTGCCTCTTGTGACTATTTTAGTCTCCCTTCTAAGTGAAAGTCAACCTTCCTCGCATGTGCCTTCATTCTTGTTTAGCTTCTTTGGGTCTGTGGAGTGTAACATGATACCTGTATTTTATGGCTAATAATAAATACATATTTTATGTATAAATATTTTATGGCTAATAATTAATACATACCATGCATGTCCTTTTGGAACTGGATTACCTCATTCAGGTTGACATTCTCACGTTCCATAAATTTGCCTCCAAAGTCATATGTCTTTGTTTTTAATAGCAGAAGAGTATTCCATTATCCCACATTTTCTTTATCCATTCTAAAGTTGAGGCACTAACCAGCAACTAACTCAGAAAGATACAGACACCCACAGCAAAAGTGAACTGAGCTGGGAACTCCTAGAGAAAAATAGGAAGAAGGATTGCAGGGCCCGAAGGGAATAGAAACTCCACTGGAAGACTACCAGAGTGAATTAACCTGGACCCTTGGGGGCTCTCAGAGACTGAACCACCAACCGAAGAACATACAGGGGCTGGACCTAGGCTTCCCCGCTTATATGTAGCAGATATGCAGCTTGGCCTTCATGTGGGTCCCGAACAATTGGAATGGGGATTGTCCCCAAAATTGTTGCCTGTACATGGGATATGTTCTACTAACTGGGCTGCCTTGTCTGGCCTCAGTTGGAGATGATGCACTTAGTCTCCCAGAGACTTGAAGTGCCAGGGTAGTGGGAATACTCATGGGGACCACACCTGCTCAGAAAAAAAGGGGAGGGGTGATGAGGGAACGATTATGAGAGGGTGTGACCAAGAGGAGGGCAGTGAGCAGGATTTAAAGAGATTACGTAAAAAAGAATAATTTATTTATTAAATTTAAAAAGAATAACTCCTCTTACTCTCTTGCTCTCTTGCCTCTAGCTTCTCTGTCTCCTCGCCCTTCCCTTCCCCCTCTCTCCACGTGGTCATGGCCGGCCTCTACTCCCCTACCTCTCTGCTTTCTCTCTCCTCTTCCCTATCTCCTGAATAAACCTCCTCCTCTTTGGAAAAAAAAAAAAAAAGAATAACTCAGCAAAGAAAGAAAACGTTGGCTTTAAAGTGGTATTTTTTTTTTCTGATAACTGAACAGTAATCTTCAAAGTAGGCTAGCAAGAGCCTCTTCCCCACAGACTTTAACGTTTCTGCTGTGGAAAGGCTATTCACGGCTCACAGCTCTACTGACTTATTCTCTCACCTTGAGGCAACTCAGTAACCTTGCTTTCTACCTCAGCTTCTCAGTCAGCCAAGTGGGACATGGGACTTGCAGTCTACTTCATTTGCTAAGATGTCACGAAGATTAATTAACAACATTAATACAGTAAATGTTCTTTGGGATGGTCAAGGAAAAAGTGTGATTATGATCACCGTTGCTATGGATTACTAAGTAGCATATTGCCAGGACTATTCAAAATGAGGTGGTAGCAGGGGACTATACCTGGGAACAGAAAAACAGGCCAAAGGGGGATTTTGCATGGTTTCCCATGGATCCAGCTCAGAAGCCTTTCTTCATTGTTTTTGCCCAGGGACTTAGAATTTACACAGTCACGATGCACTGCTTGAAAGTGGATTGGTGTTGGAATCAAAACTACTCTGGTCCACTGTCTTTCTACTACTTGCTGGTTCTGAGGTCTGTTACAGATCTGTGTCGCTGCCCCCGTGCTCAGCTTCTTCATCTATAGTTGATCTAGGGATGAAGTGATGCCTCTGTCTCTGGGACCCACAGTGCTCCTAAAATCTTGCCTATATCTGAAAACTGATCTGACTGCACAAAAGCAACATATTATTCTTGAGAAAATATGCCATCGAGTTGGGGAGATGGCTTCGTTTGTAAAGTTCTGCTACCCAAGCATGGAGGGCTGTGTTCAAAATCTCTAGAACAGCTTGGCATGGCACTGTGCATCTGTAATCATGTGCTTAGTACAGTGAGATGGGAGGCAGAGGCAGGGGAATCTCTAGAGATTTGATGGCTAGCTAGCCCAGCATATGCTCCACAGAAGCAAAAAGCAAAGAAACCCTGCTTCCACGAAGGTGGGGTGCAAAGACCAAGACCCAATGTTGACCTCTGACCTTCACAATCACACGATAGCATGCACATTCATGCACACATGTGCACACATCATGTACACACATACACACAACAAACAAATATCTTTTTTAAAGTAAGGTATGCCTTAGGATAGTCCACGTTCCAACGTACTCCATAAGACCATCTACCAACATAAATGTATCTAAGACAGATGTCTTTGACTCTGAACAGTAAATAGAAAAGATGATGTGTCTGTAAAACTGAGCACTTTGATGCCAAAGGATCTACCAGGAGTGCTTATGAATCTGCAAGAAGTCAGAAAGACAACAAACAAAACTATCACTCTTTCCTGACATGAGACTTTTCAACAGAAAACAGAGGGAAATTTTGAAATACTTTTAAAATCACTGTATCTTATAATGGTAGCTATTAAAAAGAAGTAGAAATTATTCTAGTTCAATTTCTCACTTTATAAATAGAAACCTAAGACTCACTGTGACCCTGGAACATCTTCTTTCCCGATGCCTAGACTCCAGGCATTTCCACAGTCCATAATTACTCATGTACGAGACTGGTTGCTAAGCGCTCTGGATACTGGTCTCCTGACTTGTTCCTCATACTCACACCTTCTCTTCCAAACTTACTGCTCACCTGGATGGATCCACACCACACACTATAAGTTTGGACTGGGATGTCAATCTCATAATCTACCTTCCTTGAACTTTTTTTTCTGACCCCTAATCAATAAATTCTCCTCTCAGAATAACCTTCTACAAATATCCACGAATGTCTGCTCAAATGTCCACTGATGGCCATTGTGTACAGAAGAGTGACAGTCAGCAGTACCTGCTTACTCTAACTATAGTGTAAGAGTTAATATAAAACACTCTTACCCAAGGGGGTGACACTGTGTACTCTCATCCCTGGTGTTTAAGTTCTGGAAAAGGATTGACAAAAATGATAAATGCACAACTTCCCTTGCTTTGCTGTTCATCTTAAAAGGAAATCCAATTACAGTTTGCAATTGCATTTTGGTGAAACGTAATGAGCTCTCTTTGGAGTTGCCTTATTCAGATCAAATTACTTGGTGGCAATTTAAAGTACATTGCATTTCCCAGATACCTCTCAAGGCACCCACAGTGTTTGAGCCCCTGTGTAAGTATTATACAAATATTGGCCAGCCAAGTCTACATGAGTTCACAACCAAAAAACCATCCCGTGGTTATCCACAGACAAGTCACTCTTCACGTCTCTCACGCCAAGAAGGTAAAGGTCACATAACCTCTTGAAAGTAACTCATTTCTCAGGAAAATGATAATGAAGGAAAATTTCCTTCTGAGGACAGCACCACAAAGAGGTCTGAGCACTTCTGCATGAATGATCAATATTATCAGTCAATAAAACTTCCCAGTCAATCACTCTTGTATATTGACATAAACGACACAGGGCCATATGTGATGAGCAAAATTGACATACTCTGAACCATCGACCAAAACCCTCAAGGATGACATTTTCATTTTTTAAAAAATAGCAGAGAAAAAAAATAAAATGTGCTCCAAAGTTGAGGCAGCAAGTGAGGAGGAAAACTAAGGTTTTAGGGTGGTATAATGTACTCCAATTTCTCTAAAAGAGTGCTGCACTGTAGATAACCTGATTTTTTTGTTTTATTGAACCAGGAGTCTCATAAAGGTGGGGTTTTTCTCTTCCATGCAATGAGATCAATGACCTCCAAGAGCCATGTTCTTGACATTTGTACCTTCATTGATGACAGTATGTCTTGACTTTATCAACACTTGTGTTTGTCTCTGATAATTCATCCGCTAGTTGTAGAAAATAGCCTAGATTTGAAAGATTTTTGGACAATAGCGTTAACTTCTATTCAACTGCTGGAATCACACGTATATCATGTCTGGTATGCAATTACCAAACAATGCTTTAACATTTTCAGTCATATGGAGAAGCACTGATGAATGATCCTTCAGGCAAAAGATCTATTTGATTCCACATTAAATATGTGCTGTCTTCTATCTTTGTTAAAGAAAGCAGATAAGGAGTTAACAGTACAAAATATAGCAGCCTCAATTTTACTAAGGTTTATTTCTAGAAACGAGGAAGTAGGTTGTCTTTGAGAGAATGCAAAATAAGCACTATGGGTCAGAACACATGTACATACAAAGCCTTGGTGGAGATAGGCTGGTTTCCCAGACAACGACAGGACTCTGAAGGAACCTAGTTTACTGTAATCATAGTTTAACATTATATCAGTCTTAGAATTAGAGAGGAAGAAAGAGGGAAAGTTGGAGAATTTCAAAAACAAACAAAAACAGAGGTCATGAAGGCCAACATTACCAGTGCCCAGACAACCACTGGCAAAAGCTATTTCATTCAATATGCTCTACTCCACAGTTTAATATAAGTCCAGTGTAATGGTGACTAAAAATAAATTTTACATAGATTTAAGTTTCTGTTTATTTATTGTAACATAGATACATGGCATAGTTTGAATGTAAAGTGTCTTCCCAGGCTTGTATGCTGAAACATCTGATACTGCTGTTTTGAGCTGTTCAAGAAACTTTGGGACACAAAGTCTAGCTAGCACATAGCGATCACTGGAGGATGGCTGAGAAGATTATGGTTTGACTTTGCTTCCTTCCCACCCTTTGGTTCTTGATTCCCACCTATTTGGACAAGTCTTGCCACAAGTCGCTGCTACGATTGACCAAGCATCACTGGCTGCTGTCCCTTGTTCCTTTTTGGTACCCTCTGAAACAGAACCTAAAGAAGCCACCCCTGCCCTGAGATGCTACTGGTGGTATTCTATGGCATCAATATGAAGCATAATTAAGCTGGCACATAACATCCATAGCCTTTGTATCTTTAATCAGGTTTATCTCCACCTCACTGTGAACAACCTAATGTCTTGCTTTTTCTGCTCTCAGTTTTCTCATTAGAAGTTGATCTTTCCTACGAGGACTTTTCCAGCACATCTAATCTACATATTATATTCCCCCTGTTCATGTGCAAAGCATTGTGCCCTTACTTTCACTGCAACATTGCTTACCTATATGTGCTATTATAAGCTCCTTGGTAGCTCAATGTCTCCTTAAGGTTTCCACTGCATTCATGCATTGATAATTCTTGTGACTGCTAAAGAAGAAGTATTTAACCATGAGTTAAGCTTTGCTGTAGATGGAGAAAACATGTACAGGGTAAAAATAAAGGCAACTGGATATGGTACCATACACCTGTAATCCCAGCAATCAGGAGGCTGAGGTAGGACAATCTATAGTTCAAGGACATTATGAGATGTATAGAAAAGCCCTGTCTCAAAAAATAAAAGAAAAATAATGAGATAAATACATAGCTTTAAAAGTGCTTAATTCATTTTAGTCAGCAGTAAAAAAAAATCACATTTCTCATACTATGTACTTTGTCTGGTACAATTGCAGAGCTACCGCTAATGATCTGTGAATTGTGAAAAATGGAAGAGACTCCAAAAGTTCAAAGATAAGAAAATATTACTCAGCATTCTCTAAGGTAGGAAAGGCAGTCACAGGAAATGACATACAGAAAAATCTGCTGCCAATCCATAACTGAATTAACCACTATCTTTTTATTAATATTAAAATAATATGGTAGCAATCATGAGGGACTATCAGGAGAGATTCACAAATGATTCTGAAGTCAACACGTAGGAATATGAGCATGTTTATTAATTCAATTCTTAGAAGAAGAGGTAGGAGGGGAAATGAAACTTATGATAGCTGTTTAAACTTATTAGTAATAATGCAACCCATATGATAATAATTCAGAGTTAGAAAACCCAACCCTTGAAAAATAATAATTTGACATTTGATTCAAGGGTGTTTTAAAAGGAATGAGAAAGCATTATATAATATATAGGGTAAAGATAATAACAAAAAGAAAAGCATCAGAGACATGTTCTAGTTAAAGAACTTTACATATTTTAGCTTCATCAAGCTAATATGTATAAGACTCTAATTAATCACTTAGACTATTAAGAAAGGATGGTCCTTTTGGAATATATAAAGCGAATCAAGTGCATAGTCTACAATAAGTATTATTGAGCTGCTACTATGTGGCTGACATTTTCTAGATAGTAGGAATGAAGTAGAAAATAGGACCACCAGGTCTCATGCCCTAGAGGAACAGGAAAACCTACCCAGAAAGTAAACAGCTTTTAAAAGGAAATAATTTTGAGGGACGATAATGTAATTGAAAATCTACTATAAAATATACACAAAATGGAAAGGGTATGTATTATAACCGAACAAGAAAATATTAGTGTCAAAAATGAAAAAAAAAGAGCAATACCTTAATGATCTCAAAATGCATACATGTATTTTTAGAAACTACCCTTAGGGCTCTAGGAGCTAAATGATCAAGTCTCAAACCAGCAAGATTTACACAGGAGAAAACACAAACAGAAAACACATGTCTGGGAAAATGTTCAAGCGAACTTGTAATCAAGAAATGCAAATTTAAGCAACTTTTTAACATCTGCTAAGTTAAAAAAATATATATAAGTTGAAAAAATAAAAACCAGACTCACAGGAAGGATGACAACATAAACATAGTCTCCTCTCTCCTCAAGGATAATAACTGAAATTACCGAAGAGCGGGAAGAGAGGGTGTCGGGTACAAATGCCAACAGTGGCCTGGGGACTGGTGCCAATCGTACATGAACTATACAGTGACTAGTTTCTGCCAGCTTCAGCATCAACTGAGAAGAAATAACTATCTTTCCTTACAAACGATTGCGGGAAGAAAGAGAAACGGTGGCAGAGGCCATGGGCACATATAGGGCATAGAAGGTGGTTATACTTGGAGTCGATTTCCCTATGGCCAGGCAGAGCGCACAGACACGTTGGCAGGGAGAAGATGAGAAAGTAGCAGGATGCTTGTAATATTTAACTCACCTTGGAAAGCTGATGGAGGAATTACTCAACTTAGAATCTCGCTTCAGAATGATGGGGGTATAGACTTTCTACAGGCTCTAGCAGCAAAGCAACCTGTGGAAGAAATGGGAATGAATGGAATAGGAATCCTGCCTTTCTGTGTTTATAACCCCTGTGTGAATGAATTACGATTTGAGAAAAAATAAATTATAAAAAAAACAAGATGAGAAGAATTGACAGATTTGGGATACCAGAGAGGGGTCTTGATTCACCTTAATAGGAATGAGTGGAGGAAACACAATAAAGCATGTTTGCAAGTCAGAAAAAAAAAAAGAAACAAAAGAAAGATGGGTGTTCTGAGGAACACATATACAGCCACTTCAAGTACAAAGCCTCCCAGGCCAAAATATTTCCTCTTTACTGAATTGCTTCTAACAAACGCATTGCCCTGAGCCTGTGGCCAGATAGTTGGACCTGGAGAGATCCTGCCCAAAGGACTAGAGACAAAGCCACTGTTTCTGCAGTAAATTCAGCAAACTACAAAGAACGCCAAGGAAACCATATTTTTGCAGTTGAGCAGGGCATGTGTCCACATATACTATTACTTCATCCATCTGAGCCACCCAGTGGCCCTCAAATCACCACAAAGGCAGCATTACTTATGGACAAATAGTGTGTCTGGACAGAACTGTCCTATCTGAAGAATAATATGGGGCCGGGGTCATTAGCATGGCTTTAAGAGCTAGTGAAATAGTGGAAAATGTTCAGACTCGAGAATCACGATCCCAGTTCTAACATTTATTGCTATGCAACCTTAGGTAAGATCATTAACCTTTCCATGCCTCATTTATAAAAGCAAGGTAATCAGGATGCTTAAGTAAGTATGCAAAATATTCAACACATGGTAAATATTAAATATTGCTGTCATCATCTTTATTTTATTATGCCTAAGCAAAAACTTTGTAACATGAAAAGATAAATAAACTTCAGATACGCCATCCACGCTTTGTCCCAAATATTTCTGGCTGTTCTCCCAGCCACATGTACTTCCCACCTCCTTCAGACTTAGGCAAAACTATGTAACTTGCTTTAATCATTGAAATGAATGAAAGACTTGCATATTGCCTATGAGGGGTGACATTAAGAGTTAGTGCACGCACTATGGAACTGGTTCTCCTTCGATTGTAGCAGCTTTCTAGATGGCAGTTAGTCAATGAAGTAGAATCCTGGATGGAGGATAACATGGAACAATTTCTACAGCATGACTGAGAACTGAAACCTGGTTGTACTGACACTAAGAAATTAGAGTTATTTGTTACTGTGGCATAACATACCCCATTGCTGGTGAATACAGAAAATGGAAAGTTAATGTTTCAGAAATGCTATTCCCGGAAGAAGAGTGAAGAGGTTTGGACCATTGTTTTATATATGTAGAGATGATTAAGGTAAAATAGGCCTAAGAAATATTAGTTAAAGCAGGAGATGCTAAGGTCTCCAGGGAGGTAGCAGAGACGATGAGGGGAAAAATCAGGAAGCAATCATGGCAAAAACTGAACCCAAGCTGAAATAATCCTGTGCCATCAAGTTGGAATAGATCTCCTCTATGGAGTGTGCAAAGTAATCATAAATATAAACGTACCCAAAGAATGCTACTAGGTCCCTGGGTGCTGTATTAGTTAGAATGTAGTACAACCAAAAGAAGCCTATTACTCAGAGCAGAGGGTTTGCTCAATCATCCTGTGTAGACCTCTGAACTTTATAGCAGGGCTGTACAACACACTTCCATCACTAATGGACATGTTCTCTAAGTGCACTGTACAATACAACTCCTTGTAGCCGCAGGGTATTTGAATGTGAGTAGTGTGATGGAGACATGAAGAATGAATGACAATTTTAATATTCTTTTATTCTATACAATTCAGTTTTAATGAACAATGTAAATATCCAGATTGACATTTATTTTTATTATTTTTCAAATTAATTTTTTATTGGAAATTTTATTTACATTTCAGATGTTATCCCCTTTCCCCATTTTCAGCCCACCCAGAAACTTCCTATTCCTCCTCCCTTCCTCTAGCTTCTATGATGATGTGCCCCCACCCCCCCCCCCCTCCCCCCCCCCCCCCCCCCTAATTCCACAACACTGGGGCATCCAGCCTTCACAGGACCAAGGATCTCCTCTCTGACCTATGCCCAACAAGGCCATCCTCCCCTACATATACAGCTGGAGCCATGGATCCCTCTCTATGTACTCTCAGGCTGGTGGTTTAGACCCTGAGAGCTCTGGTTGGTTGGTATTGTTGCTCTCTCAATGGGGCCACAAACCCTTTCAGCTCCTTCAGTCTTCTCTCTAACTCCTCCATTGGAAACCCCATGATCAGTTCAATGGTTAGCTGTGAGCATCTGCCTCTGAATATGTCAGACTCTGGCAGACCTCTAAGGAAACAGCTGTATCAGGCTCCTATCAGCATGCACTTCCTGACATCCACATCAGAATCTACCTTTGGTGACTGCACATGGGATGGATACCCAGGTGGAACAGTCTCTAGACGGCCCCTCCTTCAGTTTCTGTCCCTCACTTTGTCTCCATATTTGCTCTCTTGAGTATTTTGTTACTCCTTCTAAGAAGGACCGAAGCACTCACATTTGGTCTCCCTTCTTCATGAGTTTCATGTGATCTGTGAGTTGCATCTTGGGTATTGCATGATTTTGAGCTAATATCCAATTATCAGTGAGTGAATATCATGTGTGTTCTTTGATGATTGGGTTACGTCACTCGGGATGATATTTTCTAGTTCCATCCATTTACCTAATAAGTTCTCGGATTCATTGTTTTTAATAGCTGAGTAATTCTCCATTGTGTAAATGTACCACATTTTTTGTATCCATTCCTCTGTTGAATGATATCTGGGTTCTTTCTAGCTTCTGGCTATTATAAATAAGGCTGCTATGAACATAGTGGAGCATATGTCCTTGTTATATGCTGGAGCATCTTTTGGGTATATGCCTAGAAATGGTATAGCTGGGTCCTCAGGTAATGCTATGTCCAATTTTCTGAGGAACCACCAGACTGATTTCCAGAGTGGTTGTACCAGCTTGAAATCCCACCAACAATGGAGGAGTGTTCCTCTTTCTCCACATCCTCTCCAGCATCTGCTATCACCTGAGTTTTTGATCTTAGCCATTCTGACTGGTGTGAGGTGGAATCTCAGGGTTGCTTTGATTTGCATTTCCTGGATGACTAAGGATGTTGAACATTTCTTTAGGTGCTTCTTGGCCATTTGAGTTTCCTCAGTTGAGAATTCTTTGTTTAGCTCTGTATCGCATTTTTAATAGGGTTATTTGATTATCTGGAGTCTAATTTCTTGAGGTCTTTGTATATATTGGATATTAGCCCTCTATCAGATACAAGATTGGTAAAGATCTTTTCCCAATCTATTGGTTGTCGTTTTGTCCTATTGACAGTGTGCTTTGCCTTACAGAAGCTTTGCAATTTTTTGAGGTCCCATTTGTGGATTCTTGATCTTAGAGCATAAGCCATTGGTGTTCTGTTCAGGAACTTTTCCCCTGTGACCATAAGTTTGAGGCTCTTCCCCACCTTCTTCTCTTCTATTAGTTTCAGTGTAGCTGGTTTTATGTGAAGGTCCTTGATCCACTTGGAATTGAGCTTTGTACAAAGAGATAAGAATGTATCAATTTGCATTCTTCTACGTGCAGATCTCCAGTTGAACCAGCAGCATTTGTGGAAAATGCTGTCTTTTTTTCCACTGGATGGTTTTAGCTCCTTTGTCAAAGATCAAGTGATCATTGGTATCTGGGTTCATTTCTTGGTCTTCAATTCTATTCCATTGATCCTCCTGCTTGTCTATGTACCAATACTATGCAGTTTGGTTTTTTTTTTTTTGTTTTTTTGCTTTTTGTTTTTGTTTATCACTATTGCTCTGTAGTACAGCTTGAGGTCTGTCTGGTATGGTGATTCTCCCAGAAGTTCTTTTATTTTTGAGAATAGTTTTTGCTATCCTGACTTTTTTGTTATTCCAAATGAATTTGCAAATTGCTCTTTCTAACTCTATGACGAATTGAGTTGGAATTTTGTTAGGGATTGCATTGAATCTGTAGGTTGCTTTTAGCAAGTTGGCCAGGTTGACTTTTAAACTAGACAGTTCCTATCTAAAGTACTGCCATTGAGATTTTGCTGCATTAAACATATTCATAACTCATCACCATGGTAGGATATACAGACCATTATTAATAAACTTATTTGAATATACACACTCTCTGCATACAGTTACATAATTAATGTTACATTAAACTGGGTTTTTTTTGGGACCTAAAGATCACTACAGATTGTTGAAAACTTTCTGTACTGTTTAAGATTTTCAAAAAAATTATATCCTTACACAGAAACATAGAATTGTTTTTTCATAACATAAAAAGTTATTAATAACTAGTGGTAATCCTACTGAAAGAAATGCTAATGGTATTGCAACTCGATAAATTAATTCTAAAATATTAAATGTATATGCTTGTACCTCAGGAAACTAAAAAAATCTTTTCCCATAATTCTGACCCTACAGAATACTTACTCCAGGATTTTATTTTGCAGCTAGTTGATTTAAACTTTTTTAAACTATGTCTGTGGATTACAGTGGAAAGAGAAATGCAGAGATATTACAAGTTGATTTAGAATAATAGAATGTTGTTTTTAATTGTCCTTTAATATTTTAATACCATTCAATAAAAAAATCTTTACACATGCACACACACACACACACACACATATATATATATAATTTAATATGAAAACCATCCCCATACTTATCATGGACTCAACAGAAAAAAGTCTATCTCAGTCATGCAGACCACAGACTGACATAAGAGATCAGCTGCCTCAGATGGTTACATCTGAATGGTCACTCTTCTCATCTACCTGTCTGTAGCCATCATGGAAAGCAGCAGATAGCATCAAGGGTAATGCACGGAGTTTGATGGCTAAAATTAGACATGGCTTGTTGTTTCCATCCACATTCTATAATGAAGGACATAGTCACATAATTCACATCCAACATCAAGGTTTGTTGAGAAATGCATGCATAAGAGTCGCTTCAGGGAGTCTCTAGTCAGGCTCTGCTGAATGTTCAGAGTCAAACCAAATTCTCCGATCAGTTCATTAGGCAGGTTCATCAGGCAGGTTGGTACTCTTAGTGACATGTCAAACATATATTTTAGAATTACAAAACTATATATTCAGGACCAAAATGTATATAAAAACATTGAAAATGTCACAAGGACATAAGTATCAAACCCACAAGAAGATCTCATCTCACATGTGTTAAGATAAACATGATTTTTAAACAGGTAACAAGTGATAATGATGTGGGGGAAATTGGAACACATGTGCAATGATTAGTAGAAATAGTAGATGGTGGATCTATTTTGAAACATAATACAAGATTCTCTTAGAAAGGAAAGATTAGAGCTGCCATAAAATCCAACAGTACTTCAGCTACTGATCTGAAATTAATTGAAGTCAAGATGACTAATAGATATTTACAGTCCTAGGCTCATTGCAGCATTAATCAATAAACAGAAGATGTGACAGCAGCCTGCTTGCCCATCAAATGTCTGAGTGAACAAATTATAAGCATCCACATGCATGAAATGCAAACTAACTTTTTTTTTCACGAAAAACACAAAACTTAAGTTTTAATAAAAGTAAGTACTGTTTTTTTAATAATAAAATAAGTATTTATTAAAAAATCAAGGCACTTATTGATAAATGTATGAACATTTAGAGGTCAATATGGTAATCTTACGTGCTGGGAACTGCAGAACATTCCTGATACCACTAAAGAGAATCTGCTTGAGTAAAGAGACATGCTTCGATCTTGACTTCAAAGCCACGATATTGGGTTTTTTTTCTTTTTTTTTTTTTTTCTCAAATCGTAATTCATTCACACAGGGGTTATGAACACAGAAAGGCAGGATGTGGGGAAGGGGATGACACTGGAGTGTGGGTGATCAGGGGGAATACAGATATCATCAGAACCGGGTATCAGCTGGGTGAGGGTTCAGGGGATAAGTCACTATGACTCTGCCTATGACTCGCTTGTCCTTATCTAAGTTGGTATTGTCAGCCCAGGCTACCTATTTACAAGGTCTATGACTACTCAGGCTTGTAAATTTCCACAAAAGCTGCCTATTTACATTAGCTTATAGCCATCTGTTTCAATGTTTTTCCACTGAGACCCAAGACTTGGTGTTAGTATACATGTATGACAGGCCTATTGCTGATTTTAGGCCTACGGCTGATTTTAGGCCTTCAGTGTATAAGTAGGGCTGCCCCTGACATCTCCTCCGTTCTCTAAGTATAGAAGGGCTGTGGCAATTCTAAATTTGCGAAGGCGGGGATAGAGGCCTGACCTCCAGTATTTGAAGGGGATCTTGTAATGGCTCCAGTCCCCCTGTCGTTGTCCAATGGGGAATGAGGGCCATACCTGTCCCGATGTCTTTTTCCTGGAGAGGGGATACTTTTGACATCAACCCCTATACAGTCAGGCTTGTTCCTCAGGGAACCCAGATAGATATTTTAATCTTTTATTTGTATTCCCTTGCAGTGCTTAGCCTCGAAGCCTAAGCAAGAATTCAGATCGCCTGACAGAGGGGGTTCTGGGTAGCCCCTCTTTGCTTGGTCTAGGGGCAGAAGTCCCCCCTTTTAGGTTGGGTGGAGATGGGTTTTGGAAACACCTTATATAAAGTAACAACCTCATCTTGAGTCTCGTGGTCCTCCATAGCTAACTTATGATAATGTATCTGAGTAGGTTTTGCTACTAAATTATTTATCTGTTGTATCACAGAGTTAGTCCGCCTATTTGAGAGCCAGGGACCAGCAGAAAAAAGCAAAAAGAACCCAAATAATGGTCCCAAGATGGGAGGAAATAGGGTTGACAACTTTAGAGAGGCTGAAAACGAATTCTTGTACCAGCCTTCATCTGTCTCTTTCTCTCTCTGATTTTTTCTTAGGGCCTTCACTACCTGTTTCATGCTCTCTTTAACCCTCCTTGTCTTGTCTATGTAAAGGCAACCTTCTTCTTTAAGAGCTGTACACAGTCAAGAGCTGTACACAGCCTTTTCTATTGTAAATCAAGTAAATCAAGTCCAATAAGGGTCTTTGTGATTTTGGGAGGTCTCTTCAGACAGCAGAAGGAGGGATTTCTTCAGATTAGTAATGTCAATCTCTAGCTGTTTGATTTTCTGAGTAGTGTAAGTTCGGAGGCCAGCATCTGGATTTGAACTTCTAACAGCAGACATCACGGGTGATTCATTTTTACCTGGAAAGGAAAAAGAAGGGAATTCTCAGGGAGATTTCTCTTTCCTGGATGTAAATTGTTATTCGTTTTATTTATCGTTAGGCCTGGTTTTGTGGGAGTATCTATTTTTTTATTAATCTTTTTGGTAGCCAATTAGCTGTGCCTTCTGTGGTATCAGACAGGCATATCAATCCTCAGACCCATAAGGGAACTGGGTCTGGGCCATTCCCTTTAAGGGTAAGAGGGTCCTACCCCATATCTGTGGCAAAGTTTTGTTGGTCTCGGTGGTGCCAGAGGCAGTCAGCAGCAGATTTGCCATGAGCTTTCAGCTTTAGAGAGATAAAAGTGAACAAGGCATGATGGAGAGTATTTCAGGGGGACTCCTTCTGAGGGGGTGCCCCGGCCCGCGGGGATTCGACGAGACCTTAGGGAAGGGTGCGAA
>NW_021604565.1:28358670-28382837 GCF_004785775.1 Grammomys surdaster
TAGACTTTCAAGAACAGCAGGTAGTTTCCTGGGTTTGGCTCCTGACAAGGGGGTACCGTTCCCCCTCTTTTGTTTTTAAAGCCAATTTTTCAGAGTTCTTGTAAAATCAGGGCAGAAGCGCCAACAGTCGCTCCTTCCACACTCAGAGAGTCATGAAGACCCTATTTAAGGATATATAAATCTATATTAATAATCTTTTGTCAAAGGACTGTTATAGCACCACCGACAACTAATCAGACTATATAATATATTGATTAGTAATAGCTTCTTCTACTTTTTGTGAGATTACCTCTCTTTTGTCAATTAATTGTTGAGGAAAGTTAGGATTTACATCTCTCTTGAGAATATTGAACAGAGACTTAAATTCTTTTGTGGAGAGCTTAAAATAGGATCTTAGCCAATTAGCAACTCCTAGAAACTTTTGAAAATAATTTAAAATAAGTAAACTCTCTCCCTCTCTTTTTTTTTAAGACCCTTTATCTGTGTGGGTTTTTTTTATTGGATATTATACGTATTTACCTTTCAATATTATCTCCTCTCCCATTCTCCCCCAAAACCCCTTATCCCACACCCCTTCCTCCTAATTTTTGTGAGTGTGTGCTCCAAACAACCTCCCAGTCCCATCTCCCTGCTCTCGAATTCTCACACAGTAGGGAATCCATGGCCCTCCACTTTCACTGAAGTCTAACAAGGTCACCCTCAATTCCCTATACAGATGCATGAGTCCCTCGCTTTGTGCTCTCTGGCTGGCGGTTTACACTTCAGGAGCTCTGGTTGAAACTTTTGATACTCCTTCTAGAAAGGACCAAAGCATCCACAATTTGGTCTTCCTTCTTCTATGTGAGTTTTATGTGGTCTATACGTAGTTTCTTAGAAATTGTGAGCTTTTGGGCTAATATCCACTTATCAGTGAGTGCATTCTATGTATGTTCTTTTGAGACTGGGTCACCTCACTCAAGATGATATTTTCCAGCTCCATCCATTTGCCTAAGAATTTCATGAACTCATTGTTTTTAAAAGCTGAGTAGTACTCCATTGTGTAAATGTACCACATTTTCTGCATCCATTCCTCTGTTGAAGGGCATCTGGGTTCTTTCTAACTTCTGGCTATTATAAATAAGGCTGCTATGAACATGGTGGAGCATGTGTCCCTGTTGTATGTTGTAACATCTTTTGGGTATATGCCCAGGAGTGGTATAGCTGGGTCCTCAGGTAACACTATGTTCAATTTTCTGAGATACTGCCAGACTGCTTTCCATAGTGGTTGCACCAGTTTACAATCCCACCAACAGTGGAGGAGTGTTCCTCTTTCTCCACATCCTTGCCAACATGTGCTGTCACCTGTGTTTTTGATCTTAGCCATTCTGACTGGAGTGAGGTGGAATCTCAGTGTTGTTTTCATTTGCATTTCCCTGATGACTAGGGATGCTGAACACTTCTTTAGGTACTTCTCAACCATTCGAGCTTCCTCAGTTGAGAATTCTTTGTTCAGCTCTGTGCTCCATTTTTTAATAGGGTTCTTTGATTGTCTAGAGTCTAATTTCTTCAGTTCTTTGTATACCTTGGATATTAGCCCTTTATTGGATGTAGGGTTGGTGAAGATCTTTTCCCAATCTGTTGGTTGCTGCTTTGTCTTATTGACTGTGTCCTTTGCTTTACAGAAGCTTTGCAGTTTTATGAGGTCCCATTTGTCAATTCTTTGTCTTAAAGCACAGGCCATTGGTGTTCTGTTCAGGACCTTTTCTCCTGTGCCTATGTGTTCTAGGCTTTTCCCCAGTTTCTCTTCTATTAGTTTCAGTGTGGCTGGTTTTAGGTGGAGGTCCTTGATCCACTTGGAATTGAGCTCACTACAAAAAGATAAGTATAGATCAATTTGTATTTTTCTACATGCTGACCTCCAATTGGACCAGCACCATTTGTTGAAAATGCTGTCTTTTTTCCACTCAATGGTTTTAGCTCCTTTGTCAAAGATCAGGTGACCATAGGTATGGGGGTTCATTTCTGGGTCTTCTATACTATTCCATTGATCCTCCCACTTGTCTCTGTTCCAATACCACACAGTTTTTACCACTATTGCTTTGTAGTACAGCTTGAAGTAAGGGATGGTGATTCTCCCAGAAGTTCTTTTATTGCTCAGAGTAGTTTTCACAATCCTGGGTTTTTTGTTATTCCAACTGAATTTTAAGATTGCTCTTTCTATCTCTGTGAAGAACTGAGTGGGAATTTTGATGAGGATTGCATTAAATCTGTAGATGGCTTTTGGCAAAATAGCCATTTTTACTATATTAATCTTTCCAATCCATGAGCATCGGAGATCTTTCCATCTTCTGAGATCTGCTTCGATTTCTTTCTTCAGGGGCATGAAGTTCTTGTCATACAGGTTTTTTACTTACTTGATTAGGTTCACACCCAGGTATCTTATATTATCTGTGACTATTGTGAAGGGTGTCATTTCCATAATTTCTTTCTCAGCCAGTTTATCTTTTGAGTAGAGGAAGGCTACTGATTTGCTTGAGTTAATTTTATATTCAGCCACTTTGCTAAAGTTGCTTATCAGGTTTAGCAGTTCTCTGGTAGAAGTTTTGGGGTCACTTAAGTATACTATCATGTCATCTGCAAATAGTGAGATTTTTACTTCTTCCTTTCCAATTTGTATCCCTTTGACCTCCTTGTGTTGCCTAATTGCTCTGGCTAGAACTTCCAATACTATATTAAATAAGTAGGGGGAGAGTGGGCAGCCTTGCCTAGTCCCTGATTTTACTGGGATTGCTTCAAGTTTCTCTCCATTTAGCTTGATTCTGGCTACTGGTTTGCTGTATATTGCTTTTACTATGTTTAGGTATGGATCTTGAATTCCTGATCTTTTCAAGACTTTTATCATGAAGGGGTGTTGAATTTTGTCAAATGCTTTCTCAGCATCTAGTGATATGATCATGTGGCTTTTTTCTTTGAGTTTGTTTATATAGTGGATTACATTGATGGATTTCCGTATATTGAACCAACCCTGCATTCCTGGGATAAAGCCTACTTGATGGCGATGGATAATTGTTTTGATGTGTTCTTCCATTCAGTTCGTACCAGAATTTTATTGAGTAATTTTGCATCAATGTTCATAAGGGAGATAGGTCTGAAGTTCTCTTTCTTTGTTGGGTCTTTCTGTGGTTTAGGTATGAGCGTAGTTGTGGCTTCATAGAATGAATTGGGCAGTGTACCTTCTGTTTCTATTTTGTGGAATAGTTTGAAGAGAATTGGAATTAGGTCTTCCTTGAAGGTCTGATAGAATTCTGCACTAAAACCATCTGATCCTGGACTTTTCTTTGTAGAGAGACTTTTAATGACTGCTTCTATTTCTTTTGGGGTTATGGGACTGTTTAGGTGGTTTATCTGGTCCTGATTTAACATTGGTAACTGGTATTTGTCTAGAAAATTGTCCATTTCATCCAAATTTTACAATTTTGTTGAGTATAGGCTTTTGTAGTAGGATCTGATGATTTTTTTAATTTCCTCGGTTTCTGTTGTTATGTCACCCTTTTCAGTTCTGATTTTATTAATTTGGATACTGTCTCTCTGCCCCCTGATTAGTCTAGCTAAGGGTTTATCTATCTTGTTGATTTTCTCAAAGAACCAGGTCCTGGTTTTATTGATTCTTTGGATAGTTCTTTTTGTTTCTATTTGGTTGATTTCAGCCCTGAGTTTGATTATTTTCCTGCCGTCTACTCCTCTTTGGTGTATTAGCTTCTTTTTGTTCTAGGTCTTTCAGGTGTGTCGTCAAGCTGCTAGTGTATGCTCCCTCCAGTTTCATTTTGTAGGCACTTAGAGCTATGAATTTTCCTCTTAGCACTGCTTTCATTGTATCCCATACATTTTGGTATGATGTGTCATCATTTTCATTAAATTCTAAAAAGTTTTTAATTTCTTTCTTTCTTCCCTTACCGGATTATATCAAGGAGTAGGGTGTTGTTCAGTTTCCATGAGAATGTGGACTTTCCGTAGTCTTTGTCACTTTTGAAGACCAGCCTTAGACCATGGTGATCTGATAGGATGCAGGGGATTATTTCAATTTTTTTTATATCTGTTAAGGCCTGTCTTGTGCCCAATTATATGGTCTATTTTGGAGAAGGTACCTGAGGTGCTCAGAAAAAGGTATATTCCTTTGCTTTGGGGTGAAATGTTCTATAGATATCTGTTAAGTCCACTCAGTTCATAACTTCTGTTAGTGTCACTGTATCTCTATTTAGTTTCTGTTTCCATGATCTATCCATTGCTGAGAGTGGGGTGTTGAAGTCTCCCACTATTATTGTGTGAGGTGCAATGTGTGTTTTGAGCTTTAGTAAGGTTTCTTTTATGAAAGTGGGTGCTCTTGTATTTGGCACATAGATATTCAGAATTGAGAGTTCATGTTGGTTGATTTTTCCTTTGACAAGTATGAAATGCCCTTCCTTCTCCTTTTTGATAGCTTTAAGTTGAAAGTCGATTTTATTCGATATTAGAATGGCTACTGCCTCTTGTTTCTTAGGGCCATTTGCTTGAAAAATTGTTTTCTAACCTTTTACTCTGAGGTAGTGTCTGTCTTTGTTGCTGAGGTGGGTTTCCTGTAAGCAGCAAAAAGCTGGGTCCTGTTTGCTTATCCAATCTGTTAGACTATGCCTTTTTATTGGGGAATTGAGTCCATTGATGTTAAGAGATATTAAGGAGAGGGTGTTGTTGCTTCCTGTCATTTATGCTAATAGTGGAGATATCGTTTGTGTGGTTATCTTCTTTTGGGTTTGATGGAAAAGGATTATTTTCTTGCTCTTTCTAGGGTATGATTGCCCTCCTTGTATTGGAGCTTACCTGCTATTATCCTTTGTAGTGCCGGATTTGTGGGAAGATACTGTGTAAATTCGGTTTTGTCATGGAATATCTTGGCTTCTCCGTCTATGGTAATTGAGAGTTTTGCTGGGTAAAGTAGCCTGGGTTGGCATTTATGTTCTCTTAGGGTCTGTATGATATTTGTCCAGGATCTTCTGGCTTTTATAGTATCTGGTGAGAAGTCAGGTGTAATTCTGATAGGTTTGCCTTTATATGTTACTTGGCCTTTTTCCCTTACTGCTTTTAAAATTCCTTCTTTGTTTTGGGCATTTTGTGTCTTGATTATTATGTGACAGGAGGTATTTCTTTTTTGATCTAGTCTGTTTGGCATTCTGTAGGCTTCTTGTGTGATTATGGGCATCTCATTCCTTAGGTTAGGGAAGTTTTCCTCAATAACTTTGTTGAAGATATTTACTGGCCCTTTAAGTTGGGAATCTTCACTCTCATCTATACCTATTATCCTTAGGTTTGGTCTTCTCATTGCGTCCTGGATTTCCTGGATGTTTTGTGCTAAGAACTTTTTTCATTTTGCATTCTCTTTGAGAGTTGTGTCAATATTTTCTAAGGTATCTTCTGCACCTGAGATTCTTTCTTCTATCTCTTGTATTCTGTTGGTGATGCTTGTGTCTATGACTCCTGATTTCTTTCTTAGGTTTTCTATCTCCAGGGTAGTCTCCCTTTGTGATTTCTTCATTGTTTCTACCTCCATTTTTATGTCCTGGATGGTTTTGTTCAATTCCTTCATCTGTTTGTTTGTGTTTTCTTGTAATTCTTTAAAGGATTTTTGTGTTTCTTTAAGGACTTCATCCTGTTTACCTGTGTTCTCCTCAAGTTTTTTGATAGTGTTATTTATTTCCTTCTTATAGTCCTCTAGCATCATCATTAGTAGTGATTTTAGATCTGGTTCTTGTTTTCCTGGTGATATGGGGAGTTCAGGACTTTCTAATGTGGGAGAACTAGGTTCTGATGGTGGCAAGTACCTTGGGTTGCTGGTGCTTGTGTTCTTGTGCTTGCCTTTTGCCATCTGGATCGCCTTTGTGCAATTTATACTGTCTCTGACTGGGGCCTGTCTTTCCTATTATCTAGGTTGTGTCAGAATTGTTTGGGATGGGTTTTCCTGCTGGGGTTAGAGCTGAGGCCCAAGATGTGCTCTGTGCTCAGGTGGAAACTGGAAGGGAGCCCGGGCTCCGGGTCAGGAGTCAATTCCTGGGTCCCAGTGGGTCCTGGTTGCTCCCTGATTGGGGCAAGTATTGACGCTTCCTAGCCTAAGATACTGGTTGGGTTAGAGCTCCAGGGATCCCCGCTTCCTCTGGGTGCTGTGAGATTGGGTGCAGTGCTGATTCCCAGGATTTGCTGAGTGCTCGGGCTCAGACTGGAAGGAACCCAAGCTCCGGTCCAGGAGTGAATTCCTGGGTCCCAGTGGGTCTTGGTTGCTCCCTGTTTGGGGGAAGTATTGCCACCTCCTAGCTTAAGATACTGCTTGGGTTAGAGCTCCTGAGAGCCCCCACTTCCTCCAGGTTCTGAGAGATTGGGTGGAGAGCTGACTCCTGGGATCTGCTCAGGCCCAGACCTGATGGAGCCTGTGCTCCGGGCCAGGAGTGAATTCCTGGGTCCCAGTGGGTCCCGGTTGTTCCCTGTTTGGGGCAAGTGCTGCTTTTTCTTTACCTGGGATGCTGCTTGAGTTAAAGCTCCTGGGAGTCCCTCTTTCTCTTGGTTTTCTGGGGTTGGGTACAGAGCTGCCGCCTGTGACCTGCTCTATGCTCGGGCCCAGACCGGAAGTCCGCAAACTAACTTTTCAAAGAAGAAAATTGCATCCTTTGTGAAAGCAAAAGCATTAGCTAATCATGGGACAATTGTTGAATGATTCCACTTACATGAGGAGCCTTAGAGTAATAAGAGTCAGAGAAACAGAAAGTATAGTGGTGGTTTCCAGGGCCTTGTGGAAAGGAGAGAATGAAAGGCACATTTCAATGCATGTAAAGTTTCTGTTACACAGATGAATAAGTCCTTAGAATCCACTGTTTCAGCATTGTGCATATAGTTAACAACATTGAATTTCACACTTGAAATATTGCAGATAGCTCGCATGAAGTTTTTAGCATAATAAGATAAATTTATATTTTTAAAATTTTCCTCAGATCATTCATATTTCATGCCATATTAGAAGCTGTAGATTGTGTAACGAGATACTTTTTAAAACACAGAAATCCACAAGTGCAATATGAGGGCTATCTATGTTCCTACCCCCTAGAACTGATCTTTTTTTTTTTTTACCATTCTGTCAACAATATTTTGTTACAATAGCATATAGCAGGTTACCTGTGTCACTCTGCTCATTGATGTTTTTCCATGAAAATGTTATAAGAATAATCACTGCTCATACTTAATATTCTAGTTCATTTGCTTTAACGACAATAAGAGAACTCACAGCATGCCTATAGAACTATGTTATTTATCTACCACTCTGTTCTGGTTGCAGCTTCTCGTCTTTCTCTCTGAAAGTGTCTGCAAAGGACATATTTTATCGGCTCTCCTAATCAAGGCATGAGAAGATATATGCATAAAAGGAAAATTCATTTTGAACTTGCATATTTTATATGTGTGTGAGAATATATAAAATACACTACAGCAAGTTTGCAGATGAAACAAATTATGAAGGGCAAGATTATATGTGATGAAAGTCTGTGAATGTATGTCACCAAAACAGAAAAGCTAGAGTATAACCAAGAAGATGGAATTTATGAAAAATCAAGATGAAAAATCTTACACAGAGGTTGAAGGAATTAAATGCCCATTGCATACAGAGAAATAGAGCTTCACAAGAATTTGTTTGAAAAACAATGTCTGGGTCATAAATTAATCCTTCATTTTCTGTGAGTCAAATATCATACTATTCAAACCACAAAGTTTTATATTCATACAGCTATACTAATAGAAGAAAGAAATATTAATTCTAAAAGTCAGGTTAAAAAAAAAACCTCTAGGACATCCAAATAATCATATTAATATAAGCAGAAGAGAAAGGAACGATTTTGCAGACTGCATACAGAGAGAAATAGATTGAGGGAAAACTGGGGAACTTAAAACAGGACTGTAAATGTTGCTCAGACCTCCTTTACCATCTGCCATCAGTATACCTCTGCCTGCTGATTATTGTCCAAGCCTCCAATTGCACAGTTTGACCCTGACATCAAGCAGACCTGAGATCCTTATTTTTAGCTTCAAGAGCTCCCAAAGAAGGCCTCTGCTTAGCCTAGTCTTGTCCCCACATTTTTTGCAAGTTACAATGAACCTCCCCTCTGGAAAAAAAAATGTTTCTCTTACTTTACTGACTTTCTTGAAGCCCTGACTTGATGTCAACCATCTTGCATAGGTTGTAATTAATATCTGTAGACAGTGACTTTCAGATACATAAGACATAAAAACTAAAAACACACATGTGAACTATCATATATGTGAAATGATATTTTTCTCATTGCACTTATATTTTAAGATTCATAAATATAAACACACTATTTCTCCTAGCAGGAATCAAGGAAATAACTCGCAGCAGCTGAGTGGAGCCCTTGTCAATAACTACAGCAGGTATAATCAGAATGGCTAACTGAACCATGTATCAGATCACTACAACCTTCGCATTTATTGCAACTACATAGTTGACTGTGTGCAGCTACATAGGTGTGGGTCTACACTAAAAGATTTATCATCTTCCAGGGCTGACAAACCAGGAATAGCCAGAGAAGATGGATGACATGCATCCAGATTTAATAGGCTGATAGTTTCTGAGCCAGTGTCTTGATCACTGATATATCTTGAGAAACCTCAGTGTAACCCAGACAAGAAAAGGTGTTTGGGAGAAACAATATTTCCTGGAGAATAAAGGGATTTAAAAAACCAGGAAATAGGGAAAGAAAGCAGGAAAAGAAAGATGTAAGAAGGGAAAGATGGAGGGGAAGGAGGGATGGAGACAGAGAAGGAGGGAAGAGAAAAGAGAGGCCAGGATAGAGGCTTCCATTTGGAAGACTTTGCCAAGCCCTAGACAATAAGGGTCGGAAAACAGATCCAAAAGCAGAATCTCTCACAAGTCCTAAAATCCCTGATGGATGAATCCAGATTCTCCATGTCACAAATTCTCATCCAGACTTAATAATTTTATGAGCAAATGTAGCAGAACCGCCTTCCTCCTCCTCCTCCTCCTCCTCCTCCCCCTCCTCCTCCTCCTCCTTCTCCTCCTTCTCCTCCTCCCCCTCCCCCTCCCCCTCTTCCTCCTCCTCCTTCCTTATGCATATCATCCACTTAAATCTTCATTTTAGTTCAAGAAGTTGAGAATTGTTATTACAACCTTAAAGAGGAAACCCAGAGATGTCAAACAGCCTGACAAAGACCACAGTGCCCAGATTTGAACAGAGGGAGTCAGGCTTCAGAGTAAGCTAATAATTTTGTTCTACTGATTCTCAAGAAAACAAAGTAAACTGTGAAGTTCACTGGGCGGCTCTGATTCATTCAGGATTGGAATAGAACTGAGAAGCAGTGTATGAAAATTATGTTCTGAAGCACTTCAGGGTAAAGACTGGATTATTCAGTCCTCAGCACATAGCAGGGGACAATGCTTTTTAATACACAGCAGCCAAAGCTTCCGAGAAGAGTTTGCATGGGAAGTCTTCTGGGCCTGCTTCAGCAGGGAAAAAAGTAGGGCAAAGGGAGTGACTCATCCATCTTTCCTGTCCCCGTTAGAAAAGTAACAAGAATCTGAAAGTAAAAGATGTGTCATTCTGACCCTGCCCTGCTGTCCTGCCCAGACTCTTAAATCTGTGGCTTAAAAACATAGACTGCCTTATTAAGAAAACAGAGGCTCTAAATTTGCCTCTTCCAGTTAGTCATTTTTCTCTGGTTCTATCTTTTTTCCTTAAACATACTATGGAAAATTGAGAAATTGTGAAATCCAAATTCAAAAGGTATTTAGGAGATGGATAGAGTAATTGACCAAAAGAATGGTAGGGGCTGGCAAGATACTCAGCAGGAAAATGTGCTTGCCATCAAGCCCAAGGACCTGAGTTCCATTCTCAGGATCCATATAGTGAAAGAGGAGAACCACCTATGGCCGTCCGTTTGTCCTCTGATCTCCACATGCACACTGTGGAGTGCCTGCTTCCATACACACACACAAACACCAAATAAGTGAATGTAATTGTCCTAGTTAGGTTTACTATTGCTGAGATGAAACACCATGACCAAAGAAATTTGGGGAGGAGAGGGTTTATTTAGTTTATGCTTCATCATCACTGTTTATCGCCAAAGGAAGCCAGAACAGAAACTCAAACAGGGCAGGAACCTAGAGGCAGGAGCTGAGGCAGAGGCTGTGGAGGAGTGCTGCTTACTGGCTTGCTCAAACTGTTTTCTATTAGAACTCAGGACCACCAGCCCAGGGGAGGCACCCCCCACAGACCCTCCTACCTCAATCACTAATTATGAAAGTGCTCCGCAGGCCTGCCTATAACCTGATCTTATAGAGGCATTTTTTCAATTGAGATTCTCTTCTTTCCAGTGTCTCTAGGATGTGTCAAGTTGGCATAAAACTAACCAGCACAATAAGAAGCAAACTTTTAGAAGAACAATAGATATGAAATATCTACAACAGTAAATATCTACAACAGTAATCTGTTATCTCTGATCAGTGTGGGTTTGAAAGGATTGTCTTTCCCCGTGTTAACATGCATTATGTTATGATTAAGTACAAGGTCTTTGAGTCAAAAACACCCATTTAATACCTCTGCCTTTTACTAGCTATGTGATCTTGAGCAATAGATTTATTACTGCCTTCTCTGCTTATTTTTTAAACTAGAAATAATAATAATAGTGCTTAATTTGAGGTGATACATATCCCACAAGTGTTATAGAGCACTGTACAAATGGGATGAGATGTAACTCAGTGATAGAGTAATTGCTTCCACGGTACCATGGTTGACCCCAGCATCAGGAAAAAAATGTACATGGTAAGCATAATGTGCAACACATTGATACCTCCAGTTAGTGGTGAGCCCAGATGCTAAGGAGATGGATATATCAGCAAAGTGCCTGTCATATAAAATGGTTAGTTCAGTACCCACATGAAACCCAGAATCTATAGAGATGGTTCCTAAGGTAGGAGCAGAAGGCAAAGGTTTAGTTCTTAGAGTACATAAGGTAGCTTATAACTATCTTCAGTTTGAGTTTCAGGGGATGTGATGCCCTCTTTCGGCTTCCAAAAACAATGTATGTATATACATGCAGGCAAACACTCATGCACATATACATAAAATTAAATTTGTGTTTTGATTTTAGGGGTCAGCAAAATAGCCTTAGTACACAGAGGTACTTGTCACCAGGCTCAGTGAACTAAGTCCAATCCCGGTATTCATGTGTTAGAAGAAGTGAACTGACTCCTACATGTTGTATTCTATTTTCACATGCACTGTGACATGTGCAAACATGCGGGAATGGGCAAGTGCACGCGTGCACACACACACACAAACATACAAGCAAACAATCATACACATAAAATAAAACAATCATATTATACCAACTCTGAAACACTAAAATTAGAATCACTATATAGACAAATGAAAAATCATGTTTAACGATGTATTATATTAACCATTCTCTTTGCCTGTAGTGATCTTGACTCACCATTTTAAAAGAAAATTACATATGTGTGTGCTCATGTGTATTTTATATGGGTTCATACGTGTATACACTTATGTGAGCAGAAATGTGAAGGCCAGAGCTTAACATAGTGCACCTTTCTCTGTTGTTCCCCATCTTACTATTTGAGACAAGATCTTTCAATTAGCTGGACACTCATCCATTCATCAAGACCAACTTGCCAATGAGCTGCAACTATCAGTACTAGCATTACAGATGTATGCCTTCTTTGTGTGCACACATGTACATAATTATTGTGGCTAATGTATGCAGAGGCCAGAAGAAGCCATCAGATCCCCTGTCACTGGAGTTATCTATGGTTGTGAGCCACCATGTTGGTGTTGGGAACTAAACCTCAGTCATCTGAAAGATCAGTAAGTGCTCTTAATAGCTGAGCCATCTCCAGGGCATTGGGATTACACAGATATTAAATTGAGTCCTATTTCTACACGTTAATGGCTGCATAACCTTGGGACATTTGCTATTAACAATGAACACCACAGTTTCCTCACCTGTAAAGGACAATGCTATCATTTGCATCCACTTAAGGAAAGAAGGCCATATGAAGCACTAGGTCTCAGACCAGGCACACAGCAAACTCTTAGTGAACATTAGCTATACTTATAAACCATGGATATTATTTCCATGGTATTTACTGTGCACTTTCTTCCAGAGCACACAGTAGTCTTGGCCCCAATACAAAATCAGCCTGGGCTGTGTGTAGAGGGAGGCCTCCAGAGCCTTTGAAATTTCAGAACTCCAAGTTTACCTGCAATCCGTTCAGCTAAACAGGTGAAAACACCATTTTTTCCTTCCTTCATCTTAATTTGTTTTTTACTCCGTTCTCTGTAACTGGAAGGCTTAGCTCATGTGCAATTCCTCCCCACTCCCCTTAAACTACATCTTTAAAGAACAAAACAAACCAAAACCCCTCTGTTTTCCCAGAAATCTTTGCCTTCAGCTAACTGAAAGTGAAGAAATGTCCCCTCTATTCTTCCAGCACTGAATTTTGACTTGTAATTCCATTTCCACAAAACCACTGGCGCTAATGCTGATATACAATGTAAATAATTCATTAGAAATATATATTTGTTTGATGTTTATACACTTTCAGTGTGTCTGTAGAGTCTATTATATCAATCAAGGGAATAACAGAACTCTTAGTCACCAAGAGTGAGTGGAAAATCCTCCTCTCTAAATAGGTAAAAATTTAAGGGCATGCAGATCAACTTGGAAATTCGAACACTAATGCAGCAGGGGACTTCAAGGTATATATATTTTAAGACTTTTGGTTTATAAATGTGGAAAATGAGTCCCTGGACATGTTAACGTAGACACAGAAAACCTTATAGTACTCCAAGATTATGAGGTCTGATGCTGGGAAGAGAAGAAAACAGGAATGGCAAAGTCGAGTAAATGGTGGCTGACATGCAGGATGCCATGTAGCAATCAGCGTCCTCCACATCTCAACAGCAAACAGCAGTGTAACTATGTCAACAAGGATCTTGGCACTGGGGACAGTGTTACACATAGCTATAGAAGAGAAGGAGTCTGACTATACAAAACTGAACAACCAATAGTATGGGAATTATGTCAGTGTTGAATGACTATGTAATGTGAATCAATACCGTGAGAATTGCATCATTGCTGGATGTCTGTGCAATGTATTTCTTGACCTTGAAGATCTTGGTGGTGTATTCTCTGGTGAGTTTCTCCAGCAAGCAGGTAACCCTAGATTTCCTAGGCCCAGAATTTAAATTCATGTAGCTGAGACAATACTGAAAAAGCATAGACACTGTGTAGGGAACAGGGCAGTATTGGTATCCCATTAGCCTCTCTAAGCTAGGCTATTTAGAAAGCCTCTTGGTAGCTGACTTGACAGAGGCTAGGAATATAGAAAAGAACATTCTACATGCACATTATCACAAAAAGCACTTAAAAGCATACATGGATCTGACCATAGACAATGTGAAGAGAATCCCAAAGGAGTGGAAGACAGCAAGTCCTTATGATGCTTGAAGAACAAGCCCCTGGAATCCAGCGGCTAGGAACACCTATGTCCAAAGTATACACTAGACAGAGTGGAGATGGATCAGGACTTAGCTATACACCATGAGGGAGAGGAAGAAAGGACAAAGGGAAACAGAAAAGGAAGATAAAAGTGATTTTACCCATTAATTCATCTCAACATATAAAGAATTTAGACCAATTCTACATAGCTTACCAATGAGTCTATGAGACCAGCACTCTTCTGATACCAAAGCCACACAACAACATTTTAAGAAAAAGAACCTACAGAGCAATATCATCCAGGAAAGTATGAGAATTCTTACAAAATTTAACAATAGGAGCTTACACTATTGTATATAATACAGCTATTGATCCAAACTGCCAGCAAGAGGGAGGAAAGTCAAGTACAAGGCAGGAAGATGGATACAGAAGAAAGGCAACTCCAAACAACATTGGAAATGAGAGAAGTTACCAAGCATGCGATCTTACTGGTCAGTGATTTTCCAGAGGCCCTCAGCAGTCTACTTTATGAATATTCTTAGGTTGGGTTCCCTAGAAGTGGAGCTCAGCCAGAGATCCCTGTACAAAAAAGGCTTACAAAAAAGGCACTCTCCTAAGAAAGTAGATAAACAAGGGAGGAAGTAAGGATAGAGAAAAGGCAGAAACACAACAAGATGTACTCCTAAATAAAGATTGCCCTTGCCCTGCTCCACAGGGTGCTACAGGGATAGAAATGACAAGAGAGTGGGTATTATTTGTACTATGCATGTCTCCTGCATCAGATGCTCCTGGAGGGTAGGAAACATCATCTCTCAGTTTCCCTAAGGTAAGATAGATCTCATATACAGAGGATAGCTGTGTGCATAGGCCAACAGGAACACTCTTCCTGGCTTCAGCACTCACTGCCTATGGAAGATTATGTGATAACTAAAGTAGCTTTACAATTTACCAGAGAAGAATTCAGAGAACCACCCTATCTAGGGAAGCTGGGTCCAAAGTGAGCGTGATAATGCAGAGGTGGTTAGAACGGTGAAGGGTAAGCAGTAACTCAGAAACAGTTTCAATGGTAGAATTTGGAATCTATTGAGTCTGCCATATATGGGAGCCAGGGATAGCAAAGGTGAGCTTAGCTCATAGACGTAAGAAGTATAGAATCAGAATCAAGCCCTGGAGAGCTGGAGAAATAGTGGAGGCTATTGTCAAAAATAACAAAAGTAAGGAAAAGATAGGGGTTGTGGGAGAGATGAATTCACCCTAGGCATTTTCAATTTGTAGAAGGATGGGCAGCTTCTAAATTCTATACCTGGAATTTGGCGACCAATGGTATCAGGACGAAGCCAGGGTCAGAAGAAAGAAGGAGTTAAGTAATCTAGCTCAAGTACTTGGCCTTCCCACATCACAGCACGTCTGATGTCCTGGTTTACATCCTCAGTACCGTCTGAGGGAAGGACTAAGGCACAGGCTGTATATTGAAAGATCATGCCAGGAATGACATCAGAGCTCATGAAGATGGCAAGAAAGGCATGCAAAGAGTACATTTAACAGTGGCGCGTCTTGATGACAAGCAAGGCCTGATCTCCTGGAGTCACTTGGGTAGCTTGTGCTGCACCCACCTCAAAAATCTCCCACCAAGATTGGAATACTGAAACTATTTTTTCTTCCAATGTAACTCCTTTTAGCTATATACCCAAAACTTCTCAGGTCCACCACATCCTGAAAACCAGCAAAAGTGAGTTGGTAGGGAGAGAACCATGCCTACCTTACTGGGGCACTCAACCCACTCAGGCAGCATGAAGCACTACCACCAGCTGCCATTCCATTTTTCTCCACTGTTTTATAGGTTGAATTCTCATGCAGGCATCTTGAAAGAAAGGCTCTTCGTTGGCTCCTCTGGTCTCACCTCCAGTCCTCTATGTAAAATTAATAGTGTACTCTAGGGACCTCCGTCCCATTATCTAGGCTCAGCAAGAAGGGACAATGGTAGAAGCAGGCTAAACTATGCCACATCGATTTCCTGTGTGAGCCTCTCTGTGCCTCCAGGGAGCCATGCTGCTCTCGGTGACTATTAACAGTTATATCTCTTAACCCCTCGGTTGTCCTGCCAGTGTAAATCCAACAGAAGTTCTAGCTCCAATTATTTCTAAGCACCTAGCTGGGTTGAACTGGAGCTTATGTTCAAAACTGCACTTTCCACCAGGGCAGAGAAAAGCAAAGAGAGGTGTTCAATAAAGCCCAGACTAGAGTCTGGCCTGGCAGGAAGGCAAGAAGGTCCATATCCAAATTATCTGGGCTGCTGTGGCCATCAATCAAGTGTGACCTAAGTTCTCAGCGTGTACATCAAACCTGGACCCTGCTATCAACATCACACTGAAAACCTGTCCCCAGAGGATGCTTAGGAAAACTAACCCTGCAAGCGGCCAAAGCTATCATTCCATCAAAGTACTATAATCCCACAACCCAGAGAGGAAAGGCCAAACAGCCAGTATGGGTATTCAAAACATACAGTTTTATATATATAAATATATATATATATATATATTCAAATTTGATAATATATCAAATTCAGTTCAATGCTTACTGTGTTCTCTGTGTGCAAAAAGCATCCCTGTTAGCTTGTGAGCTGCTGTTAACTTGCCTCTTCCCTGTTCTCCATTATTTTCAGTGTACCTTCTTAGATCTCAGAAATACACTCAAATGCACATTCTGTTAGGCTGATCTTTTGGTCCTTTTTCAATGCCTATCATGCATATTAGGAGTGGTGCTTGTAGTCTTCAGAGCAGAGCTCTGGGGCCAGGCTGCCTGAGTTTTATTCCCAACCTGCCATTTATTGACCATGCAACAACATAACTTAACCTAGCAGAGCCTTGGGTTTATCATGTATTAGGTGAGGATAACAGTGCTTGCCTAGCAGATTAGAGGCTTGGCATAAGTATAAAATGTTATCTCCTCTTCTGGGAACCTCTACTCAGCATTTCAACCTCCCACCCCCCGTAGTCATGCGTGCACTCACTGTGGTACCTTGAACTTTGTTCAGATCTTGAAAACTTTTCATTGAGTGCGTGACTCAGAATAATTGGAGTGTGAGAGTAATAAAATGATTTAAGTTTTCTGGGAGACCAATGTGGAGGGTTAGGCTATACTTCATAGTCAACTGCTGTCCTCGGCATAGACAACCTAAAGTTCTAACTGTCACACATTCAGCAGATGACCTGTTACCATTGAAGGAAAGAGTGTGTTTTCTACAGTGAAGATGAAGCATGTGCTTCTTCCTGGACCACACAATGTTAGCTAGGGACTCAGTCTAACTAAGAATGATTTTTGGAACCCAGTGTGGAGATTGATAGTTACCTCAGCAACAAGATACTGCACTGTTTTTGGTTTGGTTTGGTTTGGTTTGGTTATGTTTTGGTTTGGTTTTTGCCCTTGCCACATAGGAAAAGCCTCATAAGGAAAGCTGCTCCCAGGCTCTGGTCTTTGGGAAGAACCTAGTGTATACAGCCATTCTACACCCCGGAAAGGCAAGCCAGCTGTTGCAGCACTGGACACTTACTACTGACTTCCACCTTTCCAGCAAAAAGCCCATGATTTTGCCTTGAAAGTAGTTGATTGTGAGAAAGAAATGACCATAAAAAAACTTCTAAGAAAGGACTTTGATAATTTTACAAAATGCTGAAAATATTAGTCCTGCTATTAGGATACTAACAGGTTATTAAAATGTTCTGGGCTTGAGTCTTGCAGCTGAAACTTCACAAGAGGGCCAAGTATAAAATCACAAAATGCAGAACAACTCTGGGAAGGGGTGTCTGACAACTCACCATTTGGCCTTCCTTAAACTCTGAGACAACACCAGGAGCCTCCATACACAGGCCACAAATGTTGGAGAATGCAAGTTTAGTACTCAGATGGATGTACCAAAGGATCAGGGCCTAATAGCCAGGGACTATCTCTGCGAACCATTTCTCTGGTTGTCCAGAAGTTTTTCCTTGACACTCTCCTTTCATTCCACTTCTGCTGAGGTCAAAAAAAAAAAAAATACCATTGCAGAGTCACTGCTTCACTCTAGCCTCAGGATAAAGATCTTGAAGAAAACTGAGGCTGGAACATAGTATAGACTGATGAATAGAAAAGATACTAATAGAAAAGATAGATGGTGAAATAATATTCTTGGAAGAAAAACTACAAACTAAATAGTTCAAGGTTCCCTAAGCCTTAGGAAGTTCCCCAGGGAGAGGGTAAGACATACTTTATGAACCAGAAGTTAGGGTCTTTGAGGAATTATCTGCAACAGCCTAGTGACTGACCTGCCGCAGGCTGTGTCAGAAACCTCTCTGGTATGTGCCTCCAGCTTCACGTTTCAAACTAGCCACTGTATCCTAACAGGCCACTGGACTTCCCAATGAGGCTTTCTATATGGCTTTGAGGTTCTGCTGTTTTAGCTAGACAAACAGTAATTACTGAGCTTATATCCTACCTATATAATAGAGAAGCATAATGCCATGGAGTATCTGCAGGCATGAAGCTTGCAGAATGAAGAACTCAGAAATGTACCCTAAGACTCCTTTCCCATGGGGTCAAAGAGCCTCGAGTTGCTTCACAGAAAATGTCCCTTAGTCAAAGTAATTAGGGTTGTTATCTGGACTGGCTTTGCCCAACTTTGATACTAGCCTGTACTGCAAACCATATAAAGCTGGTGCACCATCCAGGAACCAACATGTATGAGCTAATGAGCTGCCCAGTGCTTTAGAAGTTGTTAGAGAACTATCTATTTATGTATGTGCATGCACACAGAGATACATATTTTATTATTTCTATATCTATTTTCATAGATGGATATCTAAACACATACATGTATGTTTCCCTACATATTTCCCCTCCTCTCTCTTTCTCTGAACAATAGACAAGATCTCATGTCTTTTTCAATGCCATACATCGGCAATATCATGACCCAAATCCACTCAAATATTATTTCATTACTTAGGGAAATACACCTCTGAACTTTCGTGTGGTTTGATTAGCACTCAATCTGTTCCAAGTTAACTTGTACCTTTTTAACTTGTATACACAGTTTCTCTCCAGTGATAAAGAAAGCCCATAAAGTGATAGTTTTATTGTTCAACATTACACACTCTTGCATTGTATCTGATAGTCTAATACAGTGAGTTAGTTTCACATTCTTTTTCTCATTGTCTATAAATACTCAGTTCTTCCATTCTTCCTTGAATTATCTTTGCCATATTTTTGGGTTCCTCACTAATGAACAGAATACATTTTGACATGAATTCATTATATCTTCTATGAAAGCCTTTCTCCTAACTTAATTTGAAAATTATACTTTGAAAGTAGGCAGCTACTTACATATTCTCCGTTGATCTGCTCAACTTGCCTCAAACGCTGGGCCTCTTTACAAATTTTCTACAAACACTTCTCCCAATGCAGGCAATTTCCATATTGTAATCTCATTGCTAAGCTAAGTCTACCATGTCATAACACCTTAGACAACTGATAAAATTGATAATATAGGCAATTACTCATCTGGGCTCTGTGGGAGCAGATTCACAGAGGAATACATCTTGAAGAAGCAGTGGAGTCAAGGGAACCTATACTAGGGACGGAAAAGAAAGACATGGCTAGTTGGCAGGAGCGAAGGTGGGAGAAGTGGGATTCGTGAGGTAAAGAGGGAAGCAACAAAAGAAAAGTCAACTATCTACTTCCCTGTTATGGAGAGATGAGTGAATAAGTTAATAAAAGATATCTAAATAGTTAAGAGACTGGATCTAATGGACGATATTGATCTTATCTTACAAATATATGTAACCTGTTAGAGCTGCACGCCATGTGACTTCAGGAGAGATACCTCCTCTGTACTATGGTCACCAGTGATATGCAAGAACCAGAGACTTTCATTCCTTTATTTTCCTTTGACTTTGACAGTCTCTTGTGTAGTCTGCTTCAAAGAAGCCATCGCCTCTTGGAAATTCACCAGCTGAGAGTGTTATAACTAACCACGCAATCACCCTAGTCCCCTCTCTACTGTCACAAAGGGGGCCCTACTCCCCATTACATTAGCTACAGAGTAACTAACTGAGCAAGCAAATTACAGGTCTGAAGTCAGGGATATGTCCCTCTCACATCCCTGGCTTGGGTCATACGCTAAACTAAAGTCAGCATTTTTCAGATAGTTCATCAGCAATAGTAAAAGACCTTTTCCAGCGAGGTCACTGAGCCACTAATGCAATCATGTGTATGAGTGCCCCCAGTCAGGCTGAGCTAATTTAATATGAAGTAATCAGAGATAAGAAAACTCCACTGGAGTCATAAAATCATACACATGAGGGACTCTGCCCCCAGGAAGGTGAAGTTTACTGGGAAGGGAAAGGGAGTGGACCAAAACGATAAGAAGAGTGAACCAGAGAAAGAAATGAAGATTTTATGAGAAGTTAAGATAAATAATAGAACAACTCTTTTTCTAGCATAAAAGAAATAAGAAGTCAACTAAGGACTCAGCAGGATTTTGCCAAGAAAAGAAGGAAAGTTACTTGCCAAAGGAGTGCAACGTTATAGAAAAACAAATGGATAAATGCATCTTTTCCATGTTTGCCAGGGAGGAAGGCATGCTTAACCAAAGTAAAGTGTTTTCCTGAAGAAAGAAAATGAAATCACTGGGCAGAGACAACTCCAGAATGAAGGGGAATCTGAAAGTCTGAAAATCAGCTTGGAAATATTAAAATCAGGGCTAGTGAGGTGGCTCAGCAGTTAAAAGCATTTCATGGTCTTCCAGAGCATGCAATTTAGTCTTCAAAACCCATGTCAGATTGCTCACATAAGTCTGTAACTCCAGATCCAGGGAATTACCTGGACTCATATGCAAATGCGTGCACACACACACACACACACACACACACAAACCTATACATAATTAAAAATAACAAAAATAAATTTGAAAAGAAAGAGATCTCTGGTGCTCCCATGAGCAACAATGAGAAACACAGTACCTTGTCAAAGCCTTAGTTACAGAAGACCAGGAACCAGTCACCATCCCTGAAAACAAATTTTTCATATCAATACAAGACCCCATTGATAAAACAGAATGTCAAAGCCAGATATAAACTCCCTCAGTTATTACAAGGTTCTAATACTTCTCTTTTCATGATTTGCTAATTTTAAAACTAGAGTTGGGTTGAACACTTGTTTTAAAACCAAAAGGGAGCCAATAAGAAAAACTGGAAGAGGAGTTAACTTGAAAGGCCCAACTCTTACACTCAGCTAGGTACCAACCAGTCATTTTCTGTTTATTCTGGCCCCATGAAGCCCACGTGTTGTAGTTCACTGATAAGTATTGAGAGAACTCATTCAGTATTGGTAGTATATTAATCTCATATAACATAGAAATTTAAATTTGAAATGTTCTTTTTAAATTAAAAGAAAAATGAAGAGGAGAATACAAGAGAGAGAACTCATGGTTAAGAGCACTTGGTGTTCTTAGAGAGGACCAAAGTTTGGTTCCCAGCACCCACAAGGTGCTATGCAGCCATCAATAACTCCAGTTCCCAACAAATCCTACACCTCTTGTGGACTCTGACAGCACCAAGCACACACACAGTACACATATGCACATACAGGCAAGACACTCAAATGCATAAACATTAAAAAGACTGAATTTTTAAAATAACAAAAGTACTAACAGAAAGTAGATGCAAATACTGGCCCTCACTGGACAGCGTCTCAGGGTCAGGGGAAAGACTGAAGCAAAAATTAATGTTCTAATTTCTGTGTAAGTATGGAGAAAGTCCCTGATGTCTTTTCCATCTTGGGAATGTAATATTCCAGACTCTCAATAGTACTACAAAAGTACTGAGTGGCTTTGACGATAAAATCTTGTGGAATGAAAGTCTCTGTGAACTCCTCTGTTCCTTGCTTTGCCCTTCTTCTTTCCCATCCTAACTCCCTAAAAACATGAATAGTTTCTCTTAAAAAAAATGTGTAACAGGCCACTTGTATTAAAATCTTCTCACATTCAGTATTAGGATGAAGCTCAACTACACTACTGGATTTAACAATTAAAATGTGAATAACTATTGTATGGACGTGAACACTAAACACGTACTTTAAACTTATTCCCTATGTATGCATATGAACGAATATATCTCTTTCCAGTGTTAGGAACTGAATTACATACATCCTCTCTGATATTCGGAGTTGAAGTTCTAAACTCACTTCTCGGAATGCAACTACATTCAGAGATACAGCTTTTTTAATGAGATAGATACTAAAATATATGCACTGGAGCAGTTCTGACTCCCATGGAGGAGCTGGCATTCTCCTCAGAAGAAGTTGAGTGCATAGTGAGATGCAAAGAATAAATATACACAGAGGAACAACTAAGGAAGGACTTGGTGACAAAGGAGCAAGGAGGCCTCAGGAAAAAGCAAAGCTGCTTATGCCTTGATCTTGCAGTTCTAACCTCCAGATGAGTAGAAAAAATACTCCTCTCAAAAAAATAAATAAAAACAAAACAAAAAACAAAAACAAACAAACAAACAAAAACCAGTCTATGGTATCTTGTTATTGTACCATTCATATACAACCTACTTATGAGAAATAGACATTTTTATCTAGTTTACACATGCATGTGACATAACATTTCAGAGTAGAACATGAACATATGCAAATCATCCGTACATCTTTAAAACAGCATATAGTAGCACAGACAAAAGATGGAAATAGGCAATGAGTTCCGTAGGATAAGGCTGGGATAGTAGTGATAACAATTGACACTTCTTTGAGTCTTCCTATGCACCCCAGGGTTGTCGTCATACTTAAGAGACTCTCCCATTTGGTCCTTCCACGAGCCAGTGAGGTGGGAATGTGATTATCTCCTAAGATAAGAGCATGAGACAGAGAGTACAATGAACCCTTCAAGTGCACATAGTCAGCAAATAGCAAGACTCCAGTGTCTCCTCTTCAGCAACACAGGACTGTTGCTGGGACGAAAACACTGAGGGTGTTTCCCATTGCTTTCTCCTTTCTCTGTTGTCCTCTCCTTTGCACCCATCTTACTAGAAATCTACACAGCTTATGGTCTATACTCAGCAAAGCAAACATCAACTGACAGAGAATCAGGTCTATAAATTAAATAGAGATATGAAACTAAGGTGAGAAATTCATTTCCTTCTTTTTCATTAAATGCTGTCAAAAGATGACAATACCATTATTCACCAATTCCACTGCCAAAAAGGAAGAAATGTTGCTTCCCAGCATTGAAGAAACTACCAGGAAATGAACAACTCCCCATCTTTCTGGTAAAAGGAGGCTGATGCTACCTTTCTACAGAATACTTTATTGGCATATATCAAGAGTTCAAAACTTTAAAATTCAGTAGTTCTTTTGACTTGAGGGTTTTTCAAAAATCTTACAGAAAGAATGAAGGATACAGACTAAGGTATTCAGCAAAAGAAGTCAATATATATTAAAATTTTATTTACTGTAATAATCTATATAACCTATATGGTAGTAACTAGTAGAAGTCAACTATTTAGTTAAGAAGCACTAGTAAAACTGTATTTTGTCTATACCTAAGTTACTATGCAGTTATTTTAAATTATGTTACAAGAGAATATTTAGCACCAGGGGATGATCATGATACATTATACAGTGTGATTTCACTCTCATTGTGTTTTTAAAAACAGGTCTATATCAGGCATAGATTTGCTCTTTCCATGCAGGTGCAAGAACTATCACATTTCTCCCTTTTTCTAATTTAGATAAAAGCTGGCTTAGAACCCTATCCTCTGTGCCTGAAAGGAAGTGCCATGTAAGGAACAGTTGGAGCTCTCACACACAAACACATCTTTATTTAGATCATCCTAGTACCTGGATCTTATATGGCATTGAAAAGAGGAAGAGTTGCCTGCCTTTTGGGCCCTCGTCATTGCTACTGTTGCCGTGAATGTCTCAAAATAAAGCTTGATCTAACGATGAAAGTTACAGTTGTGGAATACGGGTGCAGAAATCCCTCATAGGATGGCCTCTTCCTAAACATGGCTTTTCCTATTGTCCTCACAATAGTCTGGGCTAGTGTTCTCTCCCTGGGTTTTTTCCACTCCTGCTCAACGAGAGAGATGAGCACACATTTCTGACCTCAGTGCCCCTGCAACTGTTCTCCTCTGAATCTCTCAGACACTCTTGTTCTCTTTAAGACTGTTCTACCCTTTATATTTAAGCTTCAGGTTGTCTCTCTGCTCCTCATACAGGGCAATTCTGCATCAATTCCATGAGAAGCCAGTTTTCCAAATAAAGATGTTGGTTGCCTATTTTTTCCATGACCTCATAAACCCAAATCAACTACCAGTTGATGAATGGAAACTACCAGTTTCCATTCATCACATTCAATTGATATATGTATCTACACGTACTCAGAGAGATGCACCCAACACAGGGATGAGCTTGAACCCAAGAATTCTAACACAAATGGCTCTTTTGATCTTTGATTGGTTTTTCCTTGACAAAAATATGCATGTATGTGTTGAAACAGAAAGAGAGAAGTGAGAAGATCACAACCACAATAGAAGATAGATGATAGATAGATAGATAGATAGATAGATAGATAGATAGATAGATAGATAGAT